>NW_028276866.1:0-45964 GCF_052056855.1 Sturnus vulgaris
TGGGCCAAGGCAAGAGGGCGTGCTTGCCCGCAGAACCGAGAACACCGCTGTTGGGCAGAGCTGCAGCTGACCGCTGGAGTTCAGCTCTCGCCGGACGGCAGAAGGCGAAGAACGAAGGCGCTTGCGAGCGGCGCAGTGCAGCGAAGAGCTCTCCGAATTCGCCGCTAGCTCCACGGTCCTTCTCAGCTGCGAGTAGCAGCCGCTCGCAGTACACAGAGCTTCGCAAGGCCCGAAGACCCGGAGGGAAGTATCGCACACGCAAATGTGCCGGGACAGAGACGTGTTCTACGTTGTCCCCTCTCGTCGTGCAGTTTGTGCCTCTGCTGCTTCTGCTGTTAGGAATCGCTCCTTGAAAGGCGAGGCGAGAGCGTCCTTCCGGGTGCATTGCACTGAGTCGAGTGCTCGCTCGGGACTTCGCTCTCGGGGGCCAAGGCAAGAGGGCGTGCTTGCCCGCAGAACCGAGAACACGCTGTTGGGCAGAGCTGCAGCTGACCGCTGGAGTTCAGCTCTCGCCGGACGGCAGAAGGCGAAGAACGAAGCCGCTTGCGAGCGGCGCAGTGCAGCGAAGAGCTCTCCGAATTCGCCGCTAGCTCCACGGTCCTTCTCAGCTGCGAGTAGCAGCGCTCGCAGTACACAGAGCTTCGCAAGGCCCGAAGAGCCGGAGGGAAGTATCGCACACGCAAATGTGCCGGGACAGAGACGTGTTCTACGTTGTCCCCTCTCGTCGTGCAGTTTGTGCCTCTGCTGCTTCTGCTGTTAGGAATCGCTCCTTGAAAGGCGAGCGAGAGCGTCCTTCCGGGTGCATTGCACTGAGTCGAGTGCTCGCTCGGGACTTCGCTCTCGCGGCCAAGGCAAGAGGGCGTGCTTGCCCGCAGAACCGAGAACACGCTGTTGGGCAGAGCTGCAGCTGACCGCTGGAGTTCAGCTCTCGCCGGACGGCAGAAGGCGAAGAACGAAGCCGCTTGCGAGCGGCGCAGTGCAGCGAAGAGCTCTCCGAATTCGCCGCTAGCTCCACGGTCCTTCTCAGCTGCGAGTAGCAGCGCTCGCAGTACACAGAGCTTCGCAAGGCCCGAAGAGCCGGAGGGAAGTATCGCACACGCAAATGTGCCGGGACAGAGACGTGTTCTACGTTGTCCCCTCTCGTCGTGCAGTTTGTGCCTCTGCTGCTTCTGCTGTCAGGAATCGCTCCTTGAAAGGCGAGCGAGAGCGTCCTTCCGGGTGCATTGCACTGAGTCGAGTGCTCGCTCGGGACTTCGCTCTCGCGGCCAAGGCAAGAGGGCGTGCTTGCCCGCAGAACCGAGAACACGCTGTTGGGCAGAGCTGCAGCTGACCGCTGGAGTTCAGCTCTCGCCGGACGGCAGAAGGCGAAGTAACGAAGGCGCTTGCGAGCGGCGCAGTGCAGCGAAGAGCTCTCCGAATTCGCCGCTAGCTCCACGGTCCTTCTCAGCTGCGAGTAGCTGCTCTCGCAGTACACAGAGCTTCGCAAGGCCGAAGAGCCGGAGGGAAGTATCGCACACGCAAATGTGCCGGGACAGAGACGTGTTCTACGGTGTCCCCTCTCGTCGTGCAGTTTGTGCCTCTGCTGCTTCTGCTGTCAGGAATCGCTCCTTGAAAGGCGAGCGAGAGCGTCCTTCCGGGTGCATTGCACTGAGTCGAGTGCTCGCTCGGGACTTTGCTCTCGCGGCCAAGGCAAGAGGGCGTGCTTGCCCGCAGAACCGAGAACACGCTGTTGGGCAGAGCTGCAACTGACCGCTGGAGTTCAGCTCTCGCCGGACGGCAGAAGGCGAAGAACGAAGTCGCTTGCGAGCGGCGCAGTGCAGCGAAGAGCTCTCCGAATTCGCCGCTAGCTCCACGGTCCTTCTCAGCTGCGAGTAGCTGCTCTCGCAGTACACAGAGCTTCGCAAGGCCCGAAGACCCGGAGGGAAGTATCGCACACGCAAATGTGCCGGGACAGAGACGTGTTCTACGTTGTCCCTTCTCGTCGTGCAGTTTGTGCCTCTGCTGCTTCTGCTGTCAGGAATCGCTCCTTGAAAGGCGAGCGAGAGCGTCCTTCCGGGTGCATTGCACTGAGTCGAGTGCTCGCTCGGGACTTTGCTCTCGCGGCCAAGGCAAGAGGGCGTGCTTGCCCGCAGAACCGAGAACACGCTGTTGGGCAGAGCTGCAACTGACCGCTGGAGTTCAGCTCTCGCCGGACGGCAGAAGGCGAAGAACGAAGTCGCTTGCGAGCGGCGCAGTGCAGCGAAGAGCTCTCCGAATTCGCCGCTAGCTCCACGGTCCTTCTCAGCTGCGAGTAGCTGCTCTCGCAGTACACAGAGCTTCGCAAGGCCCGAAGAGCCGGAGGGAAGTATCGCACACGCAAATGTGCCGGGACAGAGACGTGTTCTACGTTGTCCCTTCTCGTCGTGCAGTTTGTGCCTCTGCTGCTTCTGCTGTCAGGAATCGCTCCTTGAAAGGCGAGCGAGAGCGTCCTTCCGGGTGCATTGCACTGAGTCGAGTGCTCGCTCGGGACTTTGCTCTCGCGGCCAAGGCAAGAGGGCGTGCTTGCCCGCAGAACCGAGAACACGCTGTTGGGCAGAGCTGCAACTGACCGCTGGAGTTCAGCTCTCGCCGGACGGCAGAAGGCGAAGAACGAAGTCGCTTGCGAGCGGCGCAGTGCAGCGAAGAGCTCTCCGAATTCGCCGCTAGCTCCACGTCCTTCTCAGCTGCGAGTAGCTGCTCTCGCAGTACACAGAGCTTCGCAAGGCCCGAAGAGCCGGAGGGAAGTATCGCACACGCAAATGTGCCGGGACAGAGACGTGTTCTACGGTGTCCCCTCTCGTCGTGCAGTTTGTGCCTCTGCTGCTTCTGCTGTTAGGAATCGCTCCTTGAAAGGCGAGCGAGAGCGTCCTTCCGGGTGCATTGCACTGAGTCGAGTGCTCGCTCGGGAATTTGCTCTCGCGGCCAAGGCAAGAGGGCGTGCTTGCCCGCAGAACCGAGAACACGCTGTTGGGCAGAGCTGCAACTGACCGCTGGAGTTCAGCTCTCGCCGGACGGCAGAAGGCGAAGAACGAAGCCGCTTGCGAGCGGCCGCAGTGCAGCGAAGAGCTCTCCGAATTCGCCGCTAGCTCCACGGTCCTTCTCAGCTGCGAGTAGCTGCTCTCGCAGTACACAGAGCTTCGCAAGGCCCGAAGAGCCGGAGGGAAGTATCGCACACGCAAATGTGCCGGGACAGAGACGTGTTCTACGGTGTCCCCTCTCGTCGTGCAGTTTGTGCCTCTGCTGCTTCTGCTGTTAGGAATCGCTCCTTGAAAGGCGAGCGAGAGCGTCCTTCCGGGTGCATTGCACTGAGTCGAGTGCTCGCTCGGGACTTTGCTCTCGGGGCCAAGGCAAGAGGGCGTGCTTGCCCGCAGAACCGAGAACACGCTGTTGGGCAGAGCTGCAGCTGACCGCTGGAGTTCAGCTCTCGCCGGACGGCAGAAGGCGAAGAACGAAGCCGCTTGCGAGCGGCGCAGTGCAGCGAAGAGCTCTCCGAATTCGCCGCTAGCTCCACGGTCCTTCTCAGCTGCGAGTAGCAGCGCTCGCAGTACACAGAGCTTCGCAAGGCCCGAAGAGCCGGAGGGAAGTATCGCACACGCAAATGTGCCGGGACAGAGACGTGGTTCTACGTTGTCCCCTCTCGTCGTGCAGTTTGTGCCTCTGCTGCTTCTGCTGTCAGGAATCGCTCCTTGAAAGGACGAGCGAGAGCGTCCTTCCGGGTGCATTGCACTGAGTCGAGTGCTCGCTCGGGAATTTGCTCTCGCGGCCAAGGCAAGAGGGCGTGCTTGCCCGCAGAACCGAGAACACGCTGTTGGGCAGAGCTGCAACTGACCGCTGGATGCCTTCGCCGGACGGCAGAAGGCGAAGAACGAAGCCGCTTGCGAGCGGCGCAGTGCAGCGAAGAGCTCTCCGAATTCGCCGCTAGCTCCACGGTCCTTCTCAGCTGCGAGTAGCAGCGCTCGCAGTACACAGAGCTTCGCAAGGCCCGAAGAGCCGGAGGGAAGTATCGCACACGCAAATGTGCCGGGACAGAGACGTGTTCTACGGTGTCCCCTCTCGTCGTGCAGTTTGTGCCTCTGCTGCTTCTGCTGTCAGGAATCGCTCCTTGAAAGGCGAGCGAGAGCGTCCTTCCGGGTGCATTGCACTGAGTCGAGTGCTCGCTCGGGACTTTGCTCTCGGGGCCAAGGCAAGAGGGCGTGCTTGCCCGCAGAACCGAGAACACGCTGTTGGGCAGAGCTGCAACTGACCGCTGGAGTTCAGCTCTCGCCGGACGGCAGAAGGCGAAGAACGAAGCCGCTTGCGAGCGGCGCAGTGCAGCGAAGAGCTCTCCGAATTCGCCGCTAGCTCCACGGTCCTTCTCAGCTGCGAGTAGCAGCGCTCGCAGTACACAGAGCTTCGCAAGGCCCGAAGAGCCGGAGGGAAGTATCGCACACGCAAATGTGCCGGGACAGAGACGTGTTCTACGGTGTCCCCTCTCGTCGTGCAGTTTGTGCCTCTGCTGCTTCTGCTGTCAGGAATCGCTCCTTGAAAGGCGAGCGAGAGCGTCCTTCCGGGTGCATTGCACTGAGTCGAGTGCTCGCTCGGGACTTTGCTCTCGGGGCCAAGGCAAGAGGGCGTGCTTGCCCGCAGAACCGAGAACACGCTGTTGGGCAGAGCTGCAGCTGACCGCTGGAGTTCAGCTCTCGCCGGACGGCAGAAGGCGAAGAACGAAGCCGCTTGCGAGCGGCGCAGTGCAGCGAAGAGCTCTCCGAATTCGCCGCTAGCTCCACGGTCCTTCTCAGCTGCGAGTAGCAGCGCTCGCAGTACACAGAGCTTCGCAAGGCCCGAAGACCCGGAGGGAAGTATCGCACACGAAAATGTGCCGGGACAGAGACGTGTTCTACGTTGTCCCCTCTCGTCGTGCAGTTTGTGCCTCTGCTGCTTCTGCTGTTAGGAATCGCTCCTTGAAAGGCGAGCGAGAGCGTCCTTCCGGGTGCATTGCACTGAGTCGAGTGCTCGCTCGGGACTTTGCTCTCGCGGCCAAGGCAAGAGGGCGTGCTTGCCCGCAGAACCGAGAACACGCTGTTGGGCAGAGCTGCAGCTGACCGCTGGAGTTCAGCTCTCGCCGGACGGCAGAAGGCGAAGAACGAAGTCGCTTGCGAGCGGCGCAGTGCAGCGAAGAGCTCTCCGAATTCGCCGCTAGCTCCACGGTCCTTCTCAGCTGCGAGTAGCAGCGCTCGCAGTACACAGAGCTTCGCAAGGCCCGAAGAGCCGGAGGGAAGTATCGCACACGCAAATGTGCCGGGACAGAGACGTGTTCTACGTTGTCCCCTCTCGTCGTGCAGTTTGTGCCTCTGCTGCTTCTGCTGTTAGGAATCGCTCCTTGAAAGGCGAGCGAGAGCGTCCTTCCGGGTGCATTGCACTGAGTCGAGTGCTCGCTCGGGACTTTGCTCTCGCGGCCAAGGCAAGAGGGCGTGCTTGCCCGCAGAACCGAGAACACGCTGTTGGGCAGAGCTGCAGCTGACCGCTGGAGTTCAGCCTTCGCCGGACGGCAGAAGGCGAAGAACGAAGCCGCTTGCGAGCGGCGCAGTGCAGCGAAGAGCTCTCCGAATTCGCCGCTAGCTCCACGGTCCTTCTCAGCTGCGAGTAGCAGCGCTCGCAGTACACAGAGCTTCGCAAGGCCCGAAGAGCCGGAGGGAAGTATCGCACACGCAAATGTGCCGGGACAGAGACGTGTTCTACGGTGTCCCCTCTCGTCGTGCAGTTTGTGCCTCTGCTGCTTCTGCTGTCAGGAATCGCTCCTTGAAAGGCGAGCGAGAGCGTCCTTCCGGGTGCATTGCACTGAGTCGAGTGCTCGCTCGGGACTTTGCTCTCGCGGCCAAGGCAAGAGGGCGTGCTTGCCCGCAGAACCGAGAACACGCTGTTGGGCAGAGCTGCAACTGACCGCTGGAGTTCAGCTCTCGCCGGACGGCAGAAGGCGAAGAACGAAGTCGCTTGCGAGCGGCGCAGTGCAGCGAAGAGCTCTCCGAATTCGCCGCTAGCTCCACGGTCCTTCTCAGCTGCGAGTAGCTGCTCTCGCAGTACACAGAGCTTCGCAAGGCCCGAAGACCCGGAGGGAAGTATCGCACACGCAAATGTGCCGGGACAGAGACGTGTTCTACGTTGTCCCTTCTCGTCGTGCAGTTTGTGCCTCTGCTGCTTCTGCTGTCAGGAATCGCTCCTTGAAAGGCGAGCGAGAGCGTCCTTCCGGGTGCATTGCACTGAGTCGAGTGCTCGCTCGGGACTTTGCTCTCGCGGCCAAGGCAAGAGGGCGTGCTTGCCCGCAGAACCGAGAACACGCTGTTGGGCAGAGCTGCAACTGACCGCTGGAGTTCAGCTCTCGCCGGACGGCAGAAGGCGAAGAACGAAGTCGCTTGCGAGCGGCGCAGTGCAGCGAAGAGCTCTCCGAATTCGCCGCTAGCTCCACGGTCCTTCTCAGCTGCGAGTAGCTGCTCTCGCAGTACACAGAGCTTCGCAAGGCCCGAAGAGCCGGAGGGAAGTATCGCACACGCAAATGTGCCGGGACAGAGACGTGTTCTACGTTGTCCCTTCTCGTCGTGCAGTTTGTGCCCTCTGCTGCTTCTGCTGTCAGGAATCGCTCCTTGAAAGGCGAGCGAGAGCGTCCTTCCGGGTGCATTGCACTGAGTCGAGTGCTCGCTCGGGACTTTGCTCTCGCGGCCAAGGCAAGAGGGCGTGCTTGCCCGCAGAACCGAGAACACGCTGTTGGGCAGAGCTGCAACTGACCGCTGGAGTTCAGCTCTCGCCGGACGGCAGAAGGCGAAGAACGAAGTCGCTTGCGAGCGGCGCAGTGCAGCGAAGAGCTCTCCGAATTCGCCGCTAGCTCCACGGTCCTTCTCAGCTGCGAGTAGCTGCTCTCGCAGTACACAGAGCTTCGCAAGGCCCGAAGAGCCGGAGGGAAGTATCGCACACGCAAATGTGCCGGGACAGAGACGTGTTCTACGGTGTCCCCTCTCGTCGTGCAGTTTGTGCCTCTGCTGCTTCTGCTGTTAGGAATCGCTCCTTGAAAGGCGAGCGAGAGCGTCCTTCCGGGTGCATTGCACTGAGTCGAGTGCTCGCTCGGGAATTTGCTCTCGCGGCCAAGGCAAGAGGGCGTGCTTGCCCGCAGAACCGAGAACACGCTGTTGGGCAGAGCTGCAACTGACCGCTGGAGTTCAGCTCTCGCCGGACGGCAGAAGGCGAAGAACGAAGCCGCTTGCGAGCGGCGCAGTGCAGCGAAGAGCTCTCCGAATTCGCCGCTAGCTCCACGGTCCTTCTCAGCTGCGAGTAGCAGCGCTCGCAGTACACAGAGCTTCGCAAGGCCCGAAGAGCCGGAGGGAAGTATCGCACACGCAAATGTGCCGGGACAGAGACGTGTTCTACGGTGTCCCCTCTCGTCGTGCAGTTTGTGCCTCTGCTGCTTCTGCTGTCAGGAATCGCTCCTTGAAAGGCGAGCGAGAGCGTCCTTCCGGGTGCATTGCACTGAGTCGAGTGCTCGCTCGGGACTTTGCTCTCGGGGCCAAGGCAAGAGGGCGTGCTTGCCCGCAGAACCGAGAACACGCTGTTGGGCAGAGCTGCAACTGACCGCTGGAGTTCAGCTCTCGCCGGACGGCAGAAGGCGAAGAACGAAGCCGCTTGCGAGCGGCGCAGTGCAGCGAAGAGCTCTCCGAATTCGCCGCTAGCTCCACGGTCCTTCTCAGCTGCGAGTAGCAGCGCTCGCAGTACACAGAGCTTCGCAAGGCCCGAAGAGCCGGAGGGAAGTATCGCACACGCAAATGTGCCGGGACAGAGACGTGTTCTACGGTGTCCCCTCTCGTCGTGCAGTTTGTGCCTCTGCTGCTTCTGCTGTCAGGAATCGCTCCTTGAAAGGCGAGCGAGAGCGTCCTTCCGGGTGCATTGCACTGAGTCGAGTGCTCGCTCGGGACTTTGCTCTCGGGGCCAAGGCAAGAGGGCGTGCTTGCCCGCAGAACCGAGAACACGCTGTTGGGCAGAGCTGCAACTGACCGCTGGAGTTCAGCTCTCGCCGGACGGCAGAAGGCGAAGAACGAAGCCGCTTGCGAGCGGCGCAGTGCAGCGAAGAGCTCTCCGAATTCGCCGCTAGCTCCACGGTCCTTCTCAGCTGCGAGTAGCAGCGCTCGCAGTACACAGAGCTTCGCAAGGCCCGAAGAGCCGGAGGGAAGTATCGCACACGCAAATGTGCCGGGACAGAGACGTGTTCTACGGTGTCCCCTCTCGTCGTGCAGTTTGTGCCTCTGCTGCTTCTGCTGTCAGGAATCGCTCCTTGAAAGGCGAGCGAGAGCGTCCTTCCGGGTGCATTGCACTGAGTCGAGTGCTCGCTCGGGACTTTGCTCTCGGGGCCAAGGCAAGAGGGCGTGCTTGCCCGCAGAACCGAGAACACGCTGTTGGGCAGAGCTGCAGCTGACCGCTGGAGTTCAGCTCTCGCCGGACGGCAGAAGGCGAAGAACGAAGCCGCTTGCGAGCGGCGCAGTGCAGCGAAGAGCTCTCCGAATTCGCCGCTAGCTCCACGGTCCTTCTCAGCTGCGAGTAGCAGCGCTCGCAGTACACAGAGCTTCGCAAGGCCCGAAGAGCCGGAGGGAAGTATCGCACACGCAAATGTGCCGGGACAGAGACGTGTTCTACGTTGTCCCCTCTCGTCGTGCAGTTTGTGCCTCTGCTGCTTCTGCTGTTAGGAATCGCTCCTTGAAAGGCGAGCGAGAGCGTCCTTCCGGGTGCATTGCACTGAGTCGAGTGCTCGCTCGGGACTTTGCTCTCGCGGCCAAGGCAAGAGGGCGTGCTTGCCCGCAGAACCGAGAACACGCTGTTGGGCAGAGCTGCAGCTGACCGCTGGAGTTCAGCTCTCGCCGGACGGCAGAAGGCGAAGAACGAAGTCGCTTGCGAGCGGCGCAGTGCAGCGAAGAGCTCTCCGAATTCGCCGCTAGCTCCACGGTCCTTCTCAGCTGCGAGTAGCAGCGCTCGCAGTACACAGAGCTTCGCAAGGCCCGAAGAGCCGGAGGGAAGTATCGCACACGCAAATGTGCCGGGACAGAGACGTGTTCTACGTTGTCCCCTCTCGTCGTGCAGTTTGTGCCTCTGCTGCTTCTGCTGTTAGGAATCGCTCCTTGAAAGGCGAGCGAGAGCGTCCTTCCGGGTGCATTGCACTGAGTCGAGTGCTCGCTCGGGACTTTGCTCTCGCGGCCAAGGCAAGAGGGCGTGCTTGCCCGCAGAACCGAGAACACGCTGTTGGGCAGAGCTGCAGCTGACCGCTGGAGTTCAGCCTTCGCCGGACGGCAGAAGGCGAAGAACGAAGCCGCTTGCGAGCGGCGCAGTGCAGCGAAGAGCTCTCCGAATTCGCCGCTAGCTCCACGGTCCTTCTCAGCTGCGAGTAGCAGCGCTCGCAGTACACAGAGCTTCGCAAGGCCCGAAGAGCCGGAGGGAAGTATCGCACACGCAAATGTGCCGGGACAGAGACGTGTTCTACGTTGTCCCTTCTCGTCGTGCAGTTTGTGCCTCTGCTGCTTCTGCTGTCAGGAATCGCTCCTTGAAAGGCGAGCGAGAGCGTCCTTCCGGGTGCATTGCACTGAGTCGAGTGCTCGCTCGGGACTTTGCTCTCGCGGCCAAGGCAAGAGGGCGTGCTTGCCCGCAGAACCGAGAACACGCTGTTGGGCAGAGCTGCAGCTGACCGCTGGAGTTCAGCTCTCGCCGGACGGCAGAAGGCGAAGAACGAAGCCGCTTGCGAGCGGCGCAGTGCAGCGAAGAGCTCTCCGAATTCGCCGCTAGCTCCACGGTCCTTCTCAGCTGCGAGTAGCAGCGCTCGCAGTACACAGAGCTTCGCAAGGCCCGAAGAGCCGGAGGGAAGTATCGCACACGCAAATGTGCCGGGACAGAGACGTGTTCTACGTTGTCCCCTCTCGTCGTGCAGTTTGTGCCTCTGCTGCTTCTGCTGTCAGGAATCGCTCCTTGAAAGGCGAGCGAGAGCGTCCTTCCGGGTGCATTGCACTGAGTCGAGTGCTCGCTCGGGACTTTGCTCTCGGGGCCAAGGCAAGAGGGCGTGCTTGCCCGCAGAACCGAGAACACGCTGTTGGGCAGAGCTGCAGCTGACCGCTGGAGTTCAGCCTTCGCCGGACGGCAGAAGGCGAAGAACGAAGCCGCTTGCGAGCGGCGCAGTGCAGCGAAGACCTCTCCGAATTCGCCGCTAGCTCCACGGTCCTTCTCAGCTGCGAGTAGCAGCGCTCGCAGTACACAGAGCTTCGCAAGGCCCGAAGAGCCGGAGGGAAGTATCGCACACGCAAATGTGCCGGGACAGAGACGTGTTCTACGGTGTCCCCTCTCGTCGTGCAGTTTGTGCCTCTGCTGCTTCTGCTGTCAGGAATCGCTCCTTGAAAGGCGAGCGAGAGCGTCCTTCCGGGTGCATTGCACTGAGTCGAGTGCTCGCTCGGGACTTTGCTCTCGCGGCCAAGGCAAGAGGGCGTGCTTGCCCGCAGAACCGAGAACACGCTGTTGGGCAGAGCTGCAGCTGACCGCTGGAGTTCAGCTCTCGCCGGACGGCAGAAGGCGAAGAACGAAGCCGCTTGCGAGCGGCGCAGTGCAGCGAAGAGCTCTCCGAATTCGCCGCTAGCTCCACGGTCCTTCTCAGCTGCGAGTAGCTGCTCTCGCAGTACACAGAGCTTCGCAAGGCCCGAAGAGCCGGAGGGAAGTATCGCACACGCAAATGTGCCGGGACAGAGACGTGTTCTACGGTGTCCCCTCTCGTCGTGCAGTTTGTGCCTCTGCTGCTTCTGCTGTTAGGAATCGCTCCTTGAAAGGCGAGCGAGAGCGTCCTTCCGGGTGCATTGCACTGAGTCGAGTGCTCGCTCGGGACTTTGCTCTCGCGGCCAAGGCAAGAGGGCGTGCTTGCCCGCAGAACCGAGAACACGCTGTTGGGCAGAGCTGCAACTGACCGCTGGAGTTCAGCTCTCGCCGGACGGCAGAAGGCGAAATCGAAGCCGCTTGCGAGCGGCGCAGTGCAGCGAAGAGCTCTCTGAATTCGCCGCTAGCTCCACGGTCCTTCTCAGCTGCGAGTAGCTGCTCTCGCAGTACACAGAGCTTCGCAAGGCCCGAAGAGCCGGAGGGAAGTATCGCACACGCAAATGTGCCGGGACAGAGACGTGTTCTACGGTGTCCCCTCTCGTCGTGCAGTTTGTGCCTCTGCTGCTTCTGCTGTCAGGAATCGCTCCTTGAAAGGCGAGCGAGAGCGTCCTTCCGGGTGCATTGCACTGAGTCGAGTGCTCGCTCGGGACTTTGCTCTCGGGGCCAAGGCAAGAGGGCGTGCTTGCCCGCAGAACCGAGAACGCGCTGTTGGGCAGAGCTGCAGCTGACCGCTGGAGTTCAGCTCTCGCCGGACGGCAGAAGGCGAAGAACGAAGGCGCTTGCGAGCGGCGCAGTGCAGCGAAGAGCTCTCCGAATTCGCCGCTAGCTCCACGGTCCTTCTCAGCTGCGAGTAGCAGCGCTCGCAGTACACAGAGCTTCGCAAGGCCCGAAGAGCCGGAGGGAAGTATCGCACACGCAAATGTGCCGGGACAGAGACGTGTTCTACGTTGTCCCTTCTCGTCGTGCAGTTTGTGCCTCTGCTGCTTCTGCTGTTAGGAATCGCTCCTTGAAAGGCGAGCGAGAGCGTCCTTCCGGGTGCATTGCACTGAGTCGAGTGCTCGCTCGGGACTTTGCTCTCGGGGCCAAGGCAAGAGGGCGTGCTTGCCCGCAGAACCGAGAACACGCTGTTGGGCAGAGCTGCAACTGACCGCTGGAGTTCAGCCTTCGCCGGACGGCAGAAGGCGAAGAACGAAGCCGCTTGCGAGCGGCGCAGTGCAGCGAAGAGCTCTCCGAATTCGCCGCTAGCTCCACGGTCCTTCTCAGCTGCGAGTAGCAGCGCTCGCAGTACACAGAGCTTCGCAAGGCCCGAAGAGCCGGAGGGAAGTATCGCACACGCAAATGTGCCGGGACAGAGACGTGTTCTACGTTGTCCCCTCTCGTCGTGCAGTTTGTGCCTCTGCTGCTTCTGCTGTTAGGAATCGCTCCTTGAAAGGCGAGCGAGAGCGTCCTTCCGGGTGCATTGCACTGAGTCGAGTGCTCGCTCGGGACTTTGCTCTCGCGGCCAAGGCAAGAGGGCGTGCTTGCCCGCAGAACCGAGAACGCGCTGTTGGGCAGAGCTGCAGCTGACCGCTGGAGTTCAGCTCTCGCCGGACGGCAGAAGGCGAAGAACGAAGCCGCTTGCGAGCGGCGCAGTGCAGCGAAGAGCTCTCCGAATTCGCCGCTAGCTCCACGGTCCTTCTCAGCTGCGAGTAGCAGCGCTCGCAGTACACAGAGCTTCGCAAGGCCCGAAGAGCCGGAGGGAAGTATCGCACACGCAAATGTGCCGGGACAGAGACGTGTTCTACGTTGTCCCCTCTCGTCGTGCAGTTTGTGCCTCTGCTGCTTCTGCTGTTAGGAATCGCTCCTTGAAAGGCGAGCGAGAGCGTCCTTCCGGGTGCATTGCACTGAGTCGAGTGCTCGCTCGGGACTTTGCTCTCGCGGCCAAGGCAAGAGGGCGTGCTTGCCCGCAGAACCGAGAACACGCTGTTGGGCAGAGCTGCAGCTGACCGCTGGAGTTCAGCCTTCGCCGGACGGCAGAAGGCGAAGAACGAAGCCGCTTGCGAGCGGCGCAGTGCAGCGAAGAGCTCTCCGAATTCGTCGCTAGCTCCACGGTCCTTCTCAGCTGCGAGTAGCAGCGCTCGCAGTACACAGAGCTTCGCAAGGCCCGAAGAGCCGGAGGGAAGTATCGCACACGCAAATGTGCCGGGACAGAGACGTGTTCTACGTTGTCCCCTCTCGTCGTGCAGTTTGTGCCTCTGCTGCTTCTGCTGTTAGGAATCGCTCCTTGAAAGGCGAGCGAGAGCGTCCTTCCGGGTGCATTGCACTGAGTCGAGTGCTCGCTCGGGACTTTGCTCTCGCGGCCAAGGCAAGAGGGCGTGCTTGCCCGCAGAACCGAGAACACGCTGTTGGGCAGAGCTGCAACTGACCGCTGGAGTTCAGCCTTCGCCGGACGGCAGAAGGCGAAGAACGAAGCCGCTTGCGAGCGGCGCAGTGCAGCGAAGAGCTCTCCGAATTCGCCGCTAGCTCCACGGTCCTTCTCAGCTGCGAGTAGCAGCGCTCGCAGTACACAGAGCTTCGCAAGGCCCGAAGAGCCGGAGGGAAGTATCGCACACGCAAATGTGCCGGGACAGAGACGTGTTCTACGTTGTCCCCTCTCGTCGTGCAGTTTGTGCCTCTGCTGCTTCTGCTGTTAGGAATCGCTCCTTGAAAGGCGAGCGAGAGCGTCCTTCCGGGTGCATTGCACTGAGTCGAGTGCTCGCTCGGGACTTTGCTCTCGCGGCTAAGGCAAGAGGGCGTGCTTGCCCGCAGAACCGAGAACACGCTGTTGGGCAGAGCTGCAGCTGACCGCTGGAGTTCAGCTCTCGCCGGACGGCAGAAGGCGAAGAACGAAGCCGCTTGCGAGCGGCGCAGTGCAGCGAAGAGCTCTCCGAATTCGCCGCTAGCTCCACGGTCCTTCTCAGCTGCGAGTAGCAGCGCTCGCAGTACACAGAGCTTCGCAAGGCCCGAAGAGCCGGAGGGAAGTATCGCACACGCAAATGTGCCGGGACAGAGACGTGTTCTACGGTGTCCCCTCTCGTCGTGCAGTTTGTGCCTCTGCTGCTTCTGCTGTCAGGAATCGCTCCTTGAAAGGCGAGCGAGAGCGTCCTTCCGGGTGCATTGCACTGAGTCGAGTGCTCGCTCGGGACTTTGCTCTCGCGGCCAAGGCAAGAGGGCGTGCTTGCCCGCAGAACCGAGAACACGCTGTTGGGCAGAGCTGCAGCTGACCGCTGGAGTTCAGCTCTCGCCGGACGGCAGAAGGCGAAGAACGAAGCCGCTTGCGAGCGGCGCAGTGCAGCGAAGAGCTCTCCGAATTCGCCGCTAGCTCCACGGTCCTTCTCAGCTGCGAGTAGCTGCTCTCGCAGTACACAGAGCTTCGCAAGGCCCGAAGAGCCGGAGGGAAGTATCGCACACGCAAATGTGCCGGGACAGAGACGTGTTCTACGGTGTCCCCTCTCGTCGTGCAGTTTGTGCCTCTGCTGCTTCTGCTGTTAGGAATCGCTCCTTGAAAGGCGAGCGAGAGCGTCCTTCCGGGTGCATTGCACTGAGTCGAGTGCTCGCTCGGGACTTTGCTCTCGCGGCCAAGGCAAGAGGGCGTGCTTGCCCGCAGAACCGAGAACACGCTGTTGGGCAGAGCTGCAACTGACCGCTGGAGTTCAGCTCTCGCCGGACGGCAGAAGGCGAAATCGAAGCCGCTTGCGAGCGGCGCAGTGCAGCGAAGAGCTCTCCGAATTCGCCGCTAGCTCCACGGTCCTTCTCAGCTGCGAGTAGCTGCTCTCGCAGTACACAGAGCTTCGCAAGGCCCGAAGAGCCGGAGGGAAGTATCGCACACGCAAATGTGCCGGGACAGAGACGTGTTCTACGGTGTCCCCTCTCGTCGTGCAGTTTGTGCCTCTGCTGCTTCTGCTGTCAGGAATCGCTCCTTGAAAGGCGAGCGAGAGCGTCCTTCCGGGTGCATTGCACTGAGTCGAGTGCTCGCTCGGGACTTTGCTCTCGGGGCCAAGGCAAGAGGGCGTGCTTGCCCGCAGAACCGAGAACACGCTGTTGGGCAGAGCTGCAACTGACCGCTGGAGTTCAGCCTTCGCCGGACGGCAGAAGGCGAAGAACGAAGCCGCTTGCGAGCGGCGCAGTGCAGCGAAGAGCTCTCCGAATTCGCCGCTAGCTCCACGGTCCTTCTCAGCTGCGAGTAGCAGCGCTCGCAGTACACAGAGCTTCGCAAGGCCCGAAGAGCCGGAGGGAAGTATCGCACACGCAAATGTGCCGGGACAGAGACGTGTTCTACGTTGTCCCCTCTCGTCGTGCAGTTTGTGCCTCTGCTGCTTCTGCTGTTAGGAATCGCTCCTTGAAAGGCGAGCGAGAGCGTCCTTCCGGGTGCATTGCACTGAGTCGAGTGCTCGCTCGGGACTTTGCTCTCGCGGCCAAGGCAAGAGGGCGTGCTTGCCCGCAGAACCGAGAACGCGCTGTTGGGCAGAGCTGCAGCTGACCGCTGGAGTTCAGCTCTCGCCGGACGGCAGAAGGCGAAGAACGAAGCCGCTTGCGAGCGGCGCAGTGCAGCGAAGAGCTCTCCGAATTCGCCGCTAGCTCCACGGTCCTTCTCAGCTGCGAGTAGCAGCGCTCGCAGTACACAGAGCTTCGCAAGGCCCGAAGAGCCGGAGGGAAGTATCGCACACGCAAATGTGCCGGGACAGAGACGTGTTCTACGTTGTCCCCTCTCGTCGTGCAGTTTGTGCCTCTGCTGCTTCTGCTGTTAGGAATCGCTCCTTGAAAGGCGAGCGAGAGCGTCCTTCCGGGTGCATTGCACTGAGTCGAGTGCTCGCTCGGGACTTTGCTCTCGCGGCCAAGGCAAGAGGGCGTGCTTGCCCGCAGAACCGAGAACACGCTGTTGGGCAGAGCTGCAGCTGACCGCTGGAGTTCAGCCTTCGCCGGACGGCAGAAGGCGAAGAACGAAGCCGCTTGCGAGCGGCGCAGTGCAGCGAAGAGCTCTCCGAATTCGTCGCTAGCTCCACGGTCCTTCTCAGCTGCGAGTAGCAGCGCTCGCAGTACACAGAGCTTCGCAAGGCCCGAAGAGCCGGAGGGAAGTATCGCACACGCAAATGTGCCGGGACAGAGACGTGTTCTACGTTGTCCCCTCTCGTCGTGCAGTTTGTGCCTCTGCTGCTTCTGCTGTTAGGAATCGCTCCTTGAAAGGCGAGCGAGAGCGTCCTTCCGGGTGCATTGCACTGAGTCGAGTGCTCGCTCGGGACTTTGCTCTCGCGGCCAAGGCAAGAGGGCGTGCTTGCCCGCAGAACCGAGAACACGCTGTTGGGCAGAGCTGCAGCTGACCGCTGGAGTTCAGCTCTCGCCGGACGGCAGAAGGCGAAGAACGAAGTCGCTTGCGAGCGGCGCAGTGCAGCGAAGAGCTCTCCGAATTCGCCGCTAGCTCCACGGTCCTTCTCAGCTGCGAGTAGCAGCGCTCGCAGTACACAGAGCTTCGCAAGGCCCGAAGAGCCGGAGGGAAGTATCGCACACGCAAATGTGCCGGGACAGAGACGTGTTCTACGTTGTCCCCTCTCGTCGTGCAGTTTGTGCCTCTGCTGCTTCTGCTGTTAGGAATCGCTCCTTGAAAGGCGAGCGAGAGCGTCCTTCCGGGTGCATTGCACTGAGTCGAGTGCTCGCTCGGGACTTTGCTCTCGCGGCCAAGGCAAGAGGGCGTGCTTGCCCGCAGAACCGAGAACACGCTGTTGGGCAGAGCTGCAGCTGACCGCTGGAGTTCAGCCTTCGCCGGACGGCAGAAGGCGAAGAACGAAGCCGCTTGCGAGCGGCGCAGTGCAGCGAAGAGCTCTCCGAATTCGCCGCTAGCTCCACGGTCCTTCTCAGCTGCGAGTAGCAGCGCTCGCAGTACACAGAGCTTCGCAAGGCCCGAAGAGCCGGAGGGAAGTATCGCACACGCAAATGTGCCGGGACAGAGACGTGTTCTACGTTGTCCCTTCTCGTCGTGCAGTTTGTGCCTCTGCTGCTTCTGCTGTCAGGAATCGCTCCTTGAAAGGCGAGCGAGAGCGTCCTTCCGGGTGCATTGCACTGAGTCGAGTGCTCGCTCGGGACTTTGCTCTCGCGGCCAAGGCAAGAGGGCGTGCTTGCCCGCAGAACCGAGAACACGCTGTTGGGCAGAGCTGCAGCTGACCGCTGGAGTTCAGCTCTCGCCGGACGGCAGAAGGCGAAGAACGAAGCCGCTTGCGAGCGGCGCAGTGCAGCGAAGAGCTCTCCGAATTCGCCGCTAGCTCCACGGTCCTTCTCAGCTGCGAGTAGCAGCGCTCGCAGTACACAGAGCTTCGCAAGGCCCGAAGAGCCGGAGGGAAGTATCGCACACGCAAATGTGCCGGGACAGAGACGTGTTCTACGTTGTCCCCTCTCGTCGTGCAGTTTGTGCCTCTGCTGCTTCTGCTGTCAGGAATCGCTCCTTGAAAGGCGAGCGAGAGCGTCCTTCCGGGTGCATTGCACTGAGTCGAGTGCTCGCTCGGGACTTTGCTCTCGGGGCCAAGGCAAGAGGGCGTGCTTGCCCGCAGAACCGAGAACACGCTGTTGGGCAGAGCTGCAGCTGACCGCTGGAGTTCAGCCTTCGCCGGACGGCAGAAGGCGAAGAACGAAGCCGCTTGCGAGCGGCGCAGTGCAGCGAAGACCTCTCCGAATTCGCCGCTAGCTCCACGGTCCTTCTCAGCTGCGAGTAGCAGCGCTCGCAGTACACAGAGCTTCGCAAGGCCCGAAGAGCCGGAGGGAAGTATCGCACACGCAAATGTGCCGGGACAGAGACGTGTTCTACGGTGTCCCCTCTCGTCGTGCAGTTTGTGCCTCTGCTGCTTCTGCTGTCAGGAATCGCTCCTTGAAAGGCGAGCGAGAGCGTCCTTCCGGGTGCATTGCACTGAGTCGAGTGCTCGCTCGGGACTTTGCTCTCGCGGCCAAGGCAAGAGGGCGTGCTTGCCCGCAGAACCGAGAACACGCTGTTGGGCAGAGCTGCAGCTGACCGCTGGAGTTCAGCTCTCGCCGGACGGCAGAAGGCGAAGAACGAAGCCGCTTGCGAGCGGCGCAGTGCAGCGAAGAGCTCTCCGAATTCGCCGCTAGCTCCACGGTCCTTCTCAGCTGCGAGTAGCTGCTCTCGCAGTACACAGAGCTTCGCAAGGCCCGAAGAGCCGGAGGGAAGTATCGCACACGCAAATGTGCCGGGACAGAGACGTGTTCTACGGTGTCCCCTCTCGTCGTGCAGTTTGTGCCTCTGCTGCTTCTGCTGTTAGGAATCGCTCCTTGAAAGGCGAGCGAGAGCGTCCTTCCGGGTGCATTGCACTGAGTCGAGTGCTCGCTCGGGACTTTGCTCTCGCGGCCAAGGCAAGAGGGCGTGCTTGCCCGCAGAACCGAGAACACGCTGTTGGGCAGAGCTGCAACTGACCGCTGGAGTTCAGCTCTCGCCGGACGGCAGAAGGCGAAATCGAAGCCGCTTGCGAGCGGCGCAGTGCAGCGAAGAGCTCTCCGAATTCGCCGCTAGCTCCACGGTCCTTCTCAGCTGCGAGTAGCTGCTCTCGCAGTACACAGAGCTTCGCAAGGCCCGAAGAGCCGGAGGGAAGTATCGCACACGCAAATGTGCCGGGACAGAGACGTGTTCTACGGTGTCCCCTCTCGTCGTGCAGTTTGTGCCTCTGCTGCTTCTGCTGTCAGGAATCGCTCCTTGAAAGGCGAGCGAGAGCGTCCTTCCGGGTGCATTGCACTGAGTCGAGTGCTCGCTCGGGACTTTGCTCTCGGGGCCAAGGCAAGAGGGCGTGCTTGCCCGCAGAACCGAGAACGCGCTGTTGGGCAGAGCTGCAGCTGACCGCTGGAGTTCAGCTCTCGCCGGACGGCAGAAGGCGAAGAACGAAGGCGCTTGCGAGCGGCGCAGTGCAGCGAAGAGCTCTCCGAATTCGCCGCTAGCTCCACGGTCCTTCTCAGCTGCGAGTAGCAGCGCTCGCAGTACACAGAGCTTCGCAAGGCCCGAAGAGCCGGAGGGAAGTATCGCACACGCAAATGTGCCGGGACAGAGACGTGTTCTACGTTGTCCCCTCTCGTCGTGCAGTTTGTGCCTCTGCTGCTTCTGCTGTTAGGAATCGCTCCTTGAAAGGCGAGCGAGAGCGTCCTTCCGGGTGCATTGCACTGAGTCGAGTGCTCGCTCGGGACTTTGCTCTCGGGGCCAAGGCAAGAGGGCGTGCTTGCCCGCAGAACCGAGAACACGCTGTTGGGCAGAGCTGCAACTGACCGCTGGAGTTCAGCCTTCGCCGGACGGCAGAAGGCGAAGAACGAAGCCGCTTGCGAGCGGCGCAGTGCAGCGAAGAGCTCTCCGAATTCGCCGCTAGCTCCACGGTCCTTCTCAGCTGCGAGTAGCAGCGCTCGCAGTACACAGAGCTTCGCAAGGCCCGAAGAGCCGGAGGGAAGTATCGCACACGCAAATGTGCCGGGACAGAGACGTGTTCTACGTTGTCCCCTCTCGTCGTGCAGTTTGTGCCTCTGCTGCTTCTGCTGTTAGGAATCGCTCCTTGAAAGGCGAGCGAGAGCGTCCTTCCGGGTGCATTGCACTGAGTCGAGTGCTCGCTCGGGACTTTGCTCTCGCGGCCAAGGCAAGAGGGCGTGCTTGCCCGCAGAACCGAGAACGCGCTGTTGGGCAGAGCTGCAGCTGACCGCTGGAGTTCAGCTCTCGCCGGACGGCAGAAGGCGAAGAACGAAGCCGCTTGCGAGCGGCGCAGTGCAGCGAAGAGCTCTCCGAATTCGCCGCTAGCTCCACGGTCCTTCTCAGCTGCGAGTAGCAGCGCTCGCAGTACACAGAGCTTCGCAAGGCCCGAAGAGCCGGAGGGAAGTATCGCACACGCAAATGTGCCGGGACAGAGACGTGTTCTACGTTGTCCCCTCTCGTCGTGCAGTTTGTGCCTCTGCTGCTTCTGCTGTTAGGAATCGCTCCTTGAAAGGCGAGCGAGAGCGTCCTTCCGGGTGCATTGCACTGAGTCGAGTGCTCGCTCGGGACTTTGCTCTCGCGGCCAAGGCAAGAGGGCGTGCTTGCCCGCAGAACCGAGAACACGCTGTTGGGCAGAGCTGCAGCTGACCGCTGGAGTTCAGCCTTCGCCGGACGGCAGAAGGCGAAGAACGAAGCCGCTTGCGAGCGGCGCAGTGCAGCGAAGAGCTCTCCGAATTCGTCGCTAGCTCCACGGTCCTTCTCAGCTGCGAGTAGCAGCGCTCGCAGTACACAGAGCTTCGCAAGGCCCGAAGAGCCGGAGGGAAGTATCGCACACGCAAATGTGCCGGGACAGAGACGTGTTCTACGTTGTCCCCTCTCGTCGTGCAGTTTGTGCCTCTGCTGCTTCTGCTGTTAGGAATCGCTCCTTGAAAGGCGAGCGAGAGCGTCCTTCCGGGTGCATTGCACTGAGTCGAGTGCTCGCTCGGGACTTTGCTCTCGCGGCCAAGGCAAGAGGGCGTGCTTGCCCGCAGAACCGAGAACACGCTGTTGGGCAGAGCTGCAGCTGACCGCTGGAGTTCAGCCTTCGCCGGACGGCAGAAGGCGAAGAACGAAGCCGCTTGCGAGCGGCGCAGTGCAGCGAAGAGCTCTCCGAATTCGCCGCTAGCTCCACGGTCCTTCTCAGCTGCGAGTAGCAGCGCTCGCAGTACACAGAGCTTCGCAAGGCCCGAAGAGCCGGAGGGAAGTATCGCACACGCAAATGTGCCGGGACAGAGACGTGTTCTACGTTGTCCCCTCTCGTCGTGCAGTTTGTGCCTCTGCTGCTTCTGCTGTTAGGAATCGCTCCTTGAAAGGCGAGCGAGAGCGTCCTTCCGGGTGCATTGCACTGAGTCGAGTGCTCGCTCGGGACTTTGCTCTCGCGGCTAAGGCAAGAGGGCGTGCTTGCCCGCAGAACCGAGAACACGCTGTTGGGCAGAGCTGCAGCTGACCGCTGGAGTTCAGCTCTCGCCGGACGGCAGAAGGCGAAGAACGAAGCCGCTTGCGAGCGGCGCAGTGCAGCGAAGAGCTCTCCGAATTCGCCGCTAGCTCCACGGTCCTTCTCAGCTGCGAGTAGCAGCGCTCGCAGTACACAGAGCTTCGCAAGGCCCGAAGAGCCGGAGGGAAGTATCGCACACGCAAATGTGCCGGGACAGAGACGTGTTCTACGGTGTCCCCTCTCGTCGTGCAGTTTGTGCCTCTGCTGCTTCTGCTGTCAGGAATCGCTCCTTGAAAGGCGAGCGAGAGCGTCCTTCCGGGTGCATTGCACTGAGTCGAGTGCTCGCTCGGGACTTTGCTCTCGCGGCCAAGGCAAGAGGGCGTGCTTGCCCGCAGAACCGAGAACACGCTGTTGGGCAGAGCTGCAGCTGACCGCTGGAGTTCAGCTCTCGCCGGACGGCAGAAGGCGAAGAACGAAGCCGCTTGCGAGCGGCGCAGTGCAGCGAAGAGCTCTCCGAATTCGCCGCTAGCTCCACGGTCCTTCTCAGCTGCGAGTAGCTGCTCTCGCAGTACACAGAGCTTCGCAAGGCCCGAAGAGCCGGAGGGAAGTATCGCACACGCAAATGTGCCGGGACAGAGACGTGTTCTACGGTGTCCCCTCTCGTCGTGCAGTTTGTGCCTCTGCTGCTTCTGCTGTTAGGAATCGCTCCTTGAAAGGCGAGCGAGAGCGTCCTTCCGGGTGCATTGCACTGAGTCGAGTGCTCGCTCGGGACTTTGCTCTCGCGGCCAAGGCAAGAGGGCGTGCTTGCCCGCAGAACCGAGAACACGCTGTTGGGCAGAGCTGCAACTGACCGCTGGAGTTCAGCTCTCGCCGGACGGCAGAAGGCGAAATCGAAGCCGCTTGCGAGCGGCGCAGTGCAGCGAAGAGCTCTCCGAATTCGCCGCTAGCTCCACGGTCCTTCTCAGCTGCGAGTAGCTGCTCTCGCAGTACACAGAGCTTCGCAAGGCCCGAAGAGCCGGAGGGAAGTATCGCACACGCAAATGTGCCGGGACAGAGACGTGTTCTACGGTGTCCCCTCTCGTCGTGCAGTTTGTGCCTCTGCTGCTTCTGCTGTCAGGAATCGCTCCTTGAAAGGCGAGCGAGAGCGTCCTTCCGGGTGCATTGCACTGAGTCGAGTGCTCGCTCGGGACTTTGCTCTCGGGGCCAAGGCAAGAGGGCGTGCTTGCCCGCAGAACCGAGAACACGCTGTTGGGCAGAGCTGCAACTGACCGCTGGAGTTCAGCCTTCGCCGGACGGCAGAAGGCGAAGAACGAAGCCGCTTGCGAGCGGCGCAGTGCAGCGAAGAGCTCTCCGAATTCGCCGCTAGCTCCACGGTCCTTCTCAGCTGCGAGTAGCAGCGCTCGCAGTACACAGAGCTTCGCAAGGCCCGAAGAGCCGGAGGGAAGTATCGCACACGCAAATGTGCCGGGACAGAGACGTGTTCTACGTTGTCCCCTCTCGTCGTGCAGTTTGTGCCTCTGCTGCTTCTGCTGTTAGGAATCGCTCCTTGAAAGGCGAGCGAGAGCGTCCTTCCGGGTGCATTGCACTGAGTCGAGTGCTCGCTCGGGACTTTGCTCTCGCGGCCAAGGCAAGAGGGCGTGCTTGCCCGCAGAACCGAGAACGCGCTGTTGGGCAGAGCTGCAGCTGACCGCTGGAGTTCAGCTCTCGCCGGACGGCAGAAGGCGAAGAACGAAGCCGCTTGCGAGCGGCGCAGTGCAGCGAAGAGCTCTCCGAATTCGCCGCTAGCTCCACGGTCCTTCTCAGCTGCGAGTAGCAGCGCTCGCAGTACACAGAGCTTCGCAAGGCCCGAAGAGCCGGAGGGAAGTATCGCACACGCAAATGTGCCGGGACAGAGACGTGTTCTACGTTGTCCCCTCTCGTCGTGCAGTTTGTGCCTCTGCTGCTTCTGCTGTTAGGAATCGCTCCTTGAAAGGCGAGCGAGAGCGTCCTTCCGGGTGCATTGCACTGAGTCGAGTGCTCGCTCGGGACTTTGCTCTCGCGGCCAAGGCAAGAGGGCGTGCTTGCCCGCAGAACCGAGAACACGCTGTTGGGCAGAGCTGCAGCTGACCGCTGGAGTTCAGCCTTCGCCGGACGGCAGAAGGCGAAGAACGAAGCCGCTTGCGAGCGGCGCAGTGCAGCGAAGAGCTCTCCGAATTCGTCGCTAGCTCCACGGTCCTTCTCAGCTGCGAGTAGCAGCGCTCGCAGTACACAGAGCTTCGCAAGGCCCGAAGAGCCGGAGGGAAGTATCGCACACGCAAATGTGCCGGGACAGAGACGTGTTCTACGTTGTCCCCTCTCGTCGTGCAGTTTGTGCCTCTGCTGCTTCTGCTGTTAGGAATCGCTCCTTGAAAGGCGAGCGAGAGCGTCCTTCCGGGTGCATTGCACTGAGTCGAGTGCTCGCTCGGGACTTTGCTCTCGCGGCCAAGGCAAGAGGGCGTGCTTGCCCGCAGAACCGAGAACACGCTGTTGGGCAGAGCTGCAGCTGACCGCTGGAGTTCAGCCTTCGCCGGACGGCAGAAGGCGAAGAACGAAGCCGCTTGCGAGCGGCGCAGTGCAGCGAAGAGCTCTCCGAATTCGCCGCTAGCTCCACGGTCCTTCTCAGCTGCGAGTAGCAGCGCTCGCAGTACACAGAGCTTCGCAAGGCCCGAAGAGCCGGAGGGAAGTATCGCACACGCAAATGTGCCGGGACAGAGACGTGTTCTACGTTGTCCCCTCTCGTCGTGCAGTTTGTGCCTCTGCTGCTTCTGCTGTTAGGAATCGCTCCTTGAAAGGCGAGCGAGAGCGTCCTTCCGGGTGCATTGCACTGAGTCGAGTGCTCGCTCGGGACTTTGCTCTCGCGGCCAAGGCAAGAGGGCGTGCTTGCCCGCAGAACCGAGAACACGCTGTTGGGCAGAGCTGCAGCTGACCGCTGGAGTTCAGCTCTCGCCGGACGGCAGAAGGCGAAGAACGAAGCCGCTTGCGAGCGGCGCAGTGCAGCGAAGAGCTCTCCGAATTCGCCGCTAGCTCCACGGTCCTTCTCAGCTGCGAGTAGCAGCGCTCGCAGTACACAGAGCTTCGCAAGGCCCGAAGAGCCGGAGGGAAGTATCGCACACGCAAATGTGCCGGGACAGAGACGTGTTCTACGTTGTCCCCTCTCGTCGTGCAGTTTGTGCCTCTGCTGCTTCTGCTGTTAGGAATCGCTCCTTGAAAGGCGAGCGAGAGCGTCCATCCGGGTGCATTGCACTGAGTCGAGTGCTCGCTCGGGACTTTGCTCTCGCGGCCAAGGCAAGAGGGCGTGCTTGCCCGCAGAACCGAGAACACGCTGTTGGGCAGAGCTGCAGCTGACCGCTGGAGTTCAGCTCTCGCCGGACGGCAGAAGGCGAAGAACGAAGCCGCTTGCGAGCGGCGCAGTGCAGCGAAGAGCTCTCCGAATTCGCCGCTAGCTCCACGGTCCTTCTCAGCTGCGAGTAGCAGCGCTCGCAGTACACAGAGCTTCGCAAGGCCCGAAGAGCCGGAGGGAAGTATCGCACACGAAAATGTGCCGGGACAGAGACGTGTTCTACGTTGTCCCTTCTCGTCGTGCAGTTTGTGCCTCTGCTGCTTCTGCTGTTAGGAATCGCTCCTTGAAAGGCGAGCGAGAGCGTCCTTCCGGGTGCATTGCACTGAGTCGAGTGCTCGCTCGGGACTTTGCTCTCGGGGCCAAGGCAAGAGGGCGTGCTTGCCCGCAGAACCGAGAACACGCTGTTGGGCAGAGCTGCAGCTGACCGCTGGAGTTCAGCCTTCGCCGGACGGCAGAAGGCGAAGAACGAAGCCGCTTGCGAGCGGCGCAGTGCAGCGAAGAGCTCTCCGAATTCGCCGCTAGCTCCACGGTCCTTCTCAGCTGCGAGTAGCAGCGCTCGCAGTACACAGAGCTTCGCAAGGCCCGAAGAGCCGGAGGGAAGTATCGCACACGCAAATGTGCCGGGACAGAGACGTGTTCTACGTTGTCCCTTCTCGTCGTGCAGTTTGTGCCTCTGCTGCTTCTGCTGTTAGGAATCGCTCCTTGAAAGGCGAGCGAGAGCGTCCTTCCGGGTGCATTGCACTGAGTCGAGTGCTCGCTCGGGACTTTGCTCTCGCGGCCAAGGCAAGAGGGCGTGCTTGCCCGCAGAACCGAGAACACGCTGTTGGGCAGAGCTGCAGCTGACCGCTGGAGTTCAGCTCTCGCCGGACGGCAGAAGGCGAAGAACGAAGCCGCTTGCGAGCGGCGCAGTGCAGCGAAGAGCTCTCCGAATTCGCCGCTAGCTCCACGGTCCTTCTCAGCTGCGAGTAGCAGCGCTCGCAGTACACAGAGCTTCGCAAGGCCCGAAGAGCCGGAGGGAAGTATCGCACACGCAAATGTGCCGGGACAGAGACGTGTTCTACGGTGTCCCCTCTCGTCGTGCAGTTTGTGCCTCTGCTGCTTCTGCTGTCAGGAATCGCTCCTTGAAAGGCGAGCGAGAGCGTCCTTCCGGGTGCATTGCACTGAGTCGAGTGCTCGCTCGGGACTTTGCTCTCGCGGCCAAGGCAAGAGGGCGTGCTTGCCCGCAGAACCGAGAACACGCTGTTGGGCAGAGCTGCAGCTGACCGCTGGAGTTCAGCTCTCGCCGGACGGCAGAAGGCGAAGAACGAAGCCGCTTGCGAGCGGCGCAGTGCAGCGAAGAGCTCTCCGAATTCGCCGCTAGCTCCACGGTCCTTCTCAGCTGCGAGTAGCAGCGCTCGCAGTACACAGAGCTTCGCAAGGCCCGAAGAGCCGGAGGGAAGTATCGCACACGCAAATGTGCCGGGACAGAGACGTGTTCTACGTTGTCCCCTCTCGTCGTGCAGTTTGTGCCTCTGCTGCTTCTGCTGTTAGGAATCGCTCCTTGAAAGGCGAGCGAGAGCGTCCTTCCGGGTGCATTGCACTGAGTCGAGTGCTCGCTCGGGACTTCGCTCTCGCGGCCAAGGCAAGAGGGCGTGCTTGCCCGCAGAACCGAGAACACGCTGTTGGGCAGAGCTGCAGCTGACCGCTGGAGTTCAGCTCTCGCCGGACGGCAGAAGGCGAAGAACGAAGCCGCTTGCGAGCGGCGCAGTGCAGCGAAGAGCTCTCCGAATTCGCCGCTAGCTCCACGGTCCTTCTCAGCTGCGAGTAGCAGCGCTCGCAGTACACAGAGCTTCGCAAGGCCCGAAGACCCGGAGGGAAGTATCGCACACGCAAATGTGCCGGGACAGAGACGTGTTCTACGGTGTCCCCTCTCGTCGTGCAGTTTGTGCCTCTGCTGCTTCTGCTGTCAGGAATCGCTCCTTGAAAGGCGAGCGAGAGCGTCCTTCCGGGTGCATTGCACTGAGTCGAGTGCTCGCTCGGGACTTTGCTCTCGCGGCCAAGGCAAGAGGGCGTGCTTGCCCGCAGAACCGAGAACACGCTGTTGGGCAGAGCTGCAGCTGACCGCTGGAGTTCAGCTCTCGCCGGACGGCAGAAGGCGAAGAACGAAGCCGCTTGCGAGCGGCGCAGTGCAGCGAAGAGCTCTCCGAATTCGCCGCTAGCTCCACGGTCCTTCTCAGCTGCGAGTAGCAGCGCTCGCAGTACACAGAGCTTCGCAAGGCCCGAAGAGCCGGAGGGAAGTATCGCACACGCAAATGTGCCGGGACAGAGACGTGTTCTACGTTGTCCCCTCTCGTCGTGCAGTTTGTGCCTCTGCTGCTTCTGCTGTTAGGAATCGCTCCTTGAAAGGCGAGCGAGAGCGTCCTTCCGGGTGCATTGCACTGAGTCGAGTGCTCGCTCGGGACTTCGCTCTCGCGGCCAAGGCAAGAGGGCGTGCTTGCCCGCAGAACCGAGAACACGCTGTTGGGCAGAGCTGCAGCTGACCGCTGGAGTTCAGCTCTCGCCGGACGGCAGAAGGCGAAGAACGAAGCCGCTTGCGAGCGGCGCAGTGCAGCGAAGAGCTCTCCGAATTCGCCGCTAGCTCCACGGTCCTTCTCAGCTGCGAGTAGCAGCGCTCGCAGTACACAGAGCTTCGCAAGGCCCGAAGACCCGGAGGGAAGTATCGCACACGCAAATGTGCCGGGACAGAGACGTGTTCTACGGTGTCCCCTCTCGTCGTGCAGTTTGTGCCTCTGCTGCTTCTGCTGTCAGGAATCGCTCCTTGAAAGGCGAGCGAGAGCGTCCTTCCGGGTGCATTGCACTGAGTCGAGTGCTCGCTCGGGACTTCGCTCTCGCGGCCAAGGCAAGAGGGCGTGCTTGCCCGCAGAACCGAGAACACGCTGTTGGGCAGAGCTGCAGCTGACCGCTGGAGTTCAGCTCTCGCCGGACGGCAGAAGGCGAAGAACGAAGCCGCTTGCGAGCGGCGCAGTGCAGCGAAGAGCTCTCCGAATTCGCCGCTAGCTCCACGGTCCTTCTCAGCTGCGAGTAGCAGCGCTCGCAGTACACAGAGCTTCGCAAGGCCCGAAGAGCCGGAGGGAAGTATCGCACACGCAAATGTGCCGGGACAGAGACGTGTTCTACGTTGTCCCCTCTCGTCGTGCAGTTTGTGCCTCTGCTGCTTCTGCTGTCAGGAATCGCTCCTTGAAAGGCGAGCGAGAGCGTCCTTCCGGGTGCATTGCACTGAGTCGAGTGCTCGCTCGGGACTTTGCTCTCGGGGCCAAGGCAAGAGGGCGTGCTTGCCCGCAGAACCGAGAACACGCTGTTGGGCAGAGCTGCAACTGACCGCTGGAGTTCAGCCTTCGCCGGACGGCAGAAGGCGAAGAACGAAGCCGCTTGCGAGCGGCGCAGTGCAGCGAAGAGCTCTCCGAATTCGCCGCTAGCTCCACGGTCCTTCTCAGCTGCGAGTAGCAGCGCTCGCAGTACACAGAGCTTCGCAAGGCCCGAAGAGCCGGAGGGAAGTATCGCACACGCAAATGTGCCGGGACAGAGACGTGTTCTACGTTGTCCCCTCTCGTCGTGCAGTTTGTGCCTCTGCTGCTTCTGCTGTTAGGAATCGCTCCTTGAAAGGCGAGCGAGAGCGTCCTTCCGGGTGCATTGCACTGAGTCGAGTGCTCGCTCGGGACTTTGCTCTCGCGGCCAAGGCAAGAGGGCGTGCTTGCCCGCAGAACCGAGAACACGCTGTTGGGCAGAGCTGCAACTGACCGCTGGAGTTCAGCTCTCGCCGGACGGCAGAAGGCGAAGAACGAAGCCGCTTGCGAGCGGCGCAGTGCAGCGAAGAGCTCTCCGAATTCGCCGCTAGCTCCACGGTCCTTCTCAGCTGCGAGTAGCAGCGCTCGCAGTACACAGAGCTTCGCAAGGCCCGAAGAGCCGGAGGGAAGTATCGCACACGCAAATGTGCCGGGACAGAGACGTGTTCTACGTTGTCCCCTCTCGTCGTGCAGTTTGTGCCTCTGCTGCTTCTGCTGTTAGGAATCGCTCCTTGAAAGGCGAGCGAGAGCGTCCTTCCGGGTGCATTGCACTGAGTCGAGTGCTCGCTCGGGACTTCGCTCTCGCGGCCAAGGCAAGAGGGCGTGCTTGCCCGCAGAACCGAGAACACGCTGTTGGGCAGAGCTGCAACTGACCGCTGGAGTTCAGCTCTCGCCGGACGGCAGAAGGCGAAGAACGAAGTCGCTTGCGAGCGGCGCAGTGCAGCGAAGAGCTCTCCGAATTCGCCGCTAGCTCCACGGTCCTTCTCAGCTGCGAGTAGCAGCGCTCGCAGTACACAGAGCTTCGCAAGGCCCGAAGAGCCGGAGGGAAGTATCGCACACGCAAATGTGCCGGGACAGAGACGTGTTCTACGTTGTCCCCTCTCGTCGTGCAGTTTGTGCCTCTGCTGCTTCTGCTGTTAGGAATCGCTCCTTGAAAGGCGAGCGAGAGCGTCCTTCCGGGTGCATTGCACTGAGTCGAGTGCTCGCTCGGGACTTCGCTCTCGCGGCCAAGGCAAGAGGGCGTGCTTGCCCGCAGAACCGAGAACACGCTGTTGGGCAGAGCTGCAACTGACCGCTGGAGTTCAGCTCTCGCCGGACGGCAGAAGGCGAAGAACGAAGGCGCTTGCGAGCGGCGCAGTGCAGCGAAGAGCTCTCCGAATTCGCCGCTAGCTCCACGGTCCTTCTCAGCTGCGAGTAGCAGCGCTCGCAGTACACAGAGCTTCGCAAGGCCCGAAGAGCCGGAGGGAAGTATCGCACACGCAAATGTGCCGGGACAGAGACGTGTTCTACGGTGTCCCCTCTCGTCGTGCAGTTTGTGCCTCTGCTGCTTCTGCTGTTAGGAATCGCTCCTTGAAAGGCGAGCGAGAGCGTCCTTCCGGGTGCATTGCACTGAGTCGAGTGCTCGCTCGGGACTTCGCTCTCGCGGCCAAGGCAAGAGGGCGTGCTTGCCCGCAGAACCGAGAACACGCTGTTGGGCAGAGCTGCAACTGACCGCTGGAGTTCAGCTCTCGCCGGACGGCAGAAGGCGAAGAACGAAGGCGCTTGCGAGCGGCGCAGTGCAGCGAAGAGCTCTCCGAATTCGCCGCTAGCTCCACGGTCCTTCTCAGCTGCGAGTAGCAGCGCTCGCAGTACACAGAGCTTCGCAAGGCCCGAAGAGCCGGAGGGAAGTATCGCACACGCAAATGTGCCGGGACAGAGACGTGTTCTACGGTGTCCCCTCTCGTCGTGCAGTTTGTGCCTCTGCTGCTTCTGCTGTTAGGAATCGCTCCTTGAAAGGCGAGCGAGAGCGTCCTTCCGGGTGCATTGCACTGAGTCGAGTGCTCGCTCGGGACTTCGCTCTCGCGGCCAAGGCAAGAGGGCGTGCTTGCCCGCAGAACCGAGAACACGCTGTTGGGCAGAGCTGCAACTGACCGCTGGAGTTCAGCTCTCGCCGGACGGCAGAAGGCGAAGAACGAAGGCGCTTGCGAGCGGCGCAGTGCAGCGAAGAGCTCTCCGAATTCGCCGCTAGCTCCACGGTCCTTCTCAGCTGCGAGTAGCAGCGCTCGCAGTACACAGAGCTTCGCAAGGCCCGAAGACCCGGAGGGAAGTATCGCACACGCAAATGTGCCGGGACAGAGACGTGTTCTGCGTTGTCCCCTCTCGTCGTGCAGTTTGTGCCTCTGCTGCTTCTGCTGTTAGGAATCGCTCCTTGAAAGGCGAGCGAGAGCGTCCTTCCGGGTGCATTGCACTGAGTCGAGTGCTCGCTCGGGACTTCGCTCTCGCGGCCAAGGCAAGAGGGCGTGCTTGCCCGCAGAACCGAGAACACGCTGTTGGGCAGAGCTGCAGCTGACCGCTGGAGTTCAGCTCTCGCCGGACGGCAGAAGGCGAAGAACGAAGGCGCTTGCGAGCGGCGCAGTGCAGCGAAGAGCTCTCCGAATTCGCCGCTAGCTCCACGGTCCTTCTCAGCTGCGAGTAGCAGCGCTCGCAGTACACAGAGCTTCGCAAGGCCCGAAGAGCCGGAGGGAAGTATCGCACACGCAAATGTGCCGGGACAGAGACGTGTTCTACGTTGTCCCCTCTCGTCGTGCAGTTTGTGCCTCTGCTGCTTCTGCTGTCAGGAATCGCTCCTTGAAAGGCGAGCGAGAGCGTCCTTCCGGGTGCATTGCACTGAGTCGAGTGCTCGCTCGGGACTTCGCTCTCGCGGCCAAGGCAAGAGGGCGTGCTTGCCCGCAGAACCGAGAACACGCTGTTGGGCAGAGCTGCAACTGACCGCTGGAGTTCAGCTCTCGCCGGACGGCAGAAGGCGAAGAACGAAGGCGCTTGCGAGCGGCGCAGTGCAGCGAAGAGCTCTCCGAATTCGCCGCTAGCTCCACGGTCCTTCTCAGCTGCGAGTAGCAGCGCTCTCAGTACACAGAGCTTCGCAAGGCCCGAAGAGCCGGAGGGAAGTATCGCACACGCAAATGTGCCGGGACAGAGACGTGTTCTGCGTTGTCCCCTCTCGTCGTGCAGTTTGTGCCTCTGCTGCTTCTGCTGTTAGGAATCGCTCCTTGAAAGGCGAGCGAGAGCGTCCTTCCGGGTGCATTGCACTGAGTCGAGTGCTCGCTCGGGACTTTGCTCTCGCGGCCAAGGCAAGAGGGCGTGCTTGCCCGCAGAACCGAGAACACGCTGTTGGGCAGAGCTGCAACTGACCGCTGGAGTTCAGCTCTCGCCGGACGGCAGAAGGCGAAGAACGAAGCCGCTTGCGAGCGGCGCAGTGCAGCGAAGAGCTCTCCGAATTCGCCGCTAGCTCCACGGTCCTTCTCAGCTGCGAGTAGCAGCGCTCGCAGTACACAGAGCTTCGCAAGGCCCGAAGAGCCGGAGGGAAGTATCGCACACGCAAATGTGCCGGGACAGAGACGTGTTCTACGTTGTCCCCTCTCGTCGTGCAGTTTGTGCCTCTGCTGCTTCTGCTGTTAGGAATCGCTCCTTGAAAGGCGAGCGAGAGCGTCCTTCCGGGTGCATTGCACTGAGTCGAGTGCTCGCTCGGGACTTTGCTCTCGCGGCCAAGGCAAGAGGGCGTGCTTGCCCGCAGAACCGAGAACACGCTGTTGGGCAGAGCTGCAGCTGACCGCTGGAGTTCAGCTCTCGCCGGACGGCAGAAGGCGAAGAACGAAGCCGCTTGCGAGCGGCGCAGTGCAGCGAAGAGCTCTCCGAATTCGCCGCTAGCTCCACGGTCCTTCTCAGCTGCGAGTAGCTGCTCTCGCAGTACACAGAGCTTCGCAAGGCCCGAAGAGCCGGAGGGAAGTATCGCACACGCAAATGTGCCGGGACAGAGACGTGTTCTACGTTGTCCCCTCTCGTCGTGCAGTTTGTGCCTCTGCTGCTTCTGCTGTCAGGAATCGCTCCTTGAAAGGCGAGCGAGAGCGTCCTTCCGGGTGCATTGCACTGAGTCGAGTGCTCGCTCGGGACTTCGCTCTCGGGGCCAAGGCAAGAGGGCGTGCTTGCCCGCAGAACCGAGAACACGCTGTTGGGCAGAGCTGCAGCTGACCGCTGGAGTTCAGCCTTCGCCGGACGGCAGAAGGCGAAGAACGAAGGCGCTTGCGAGCGGCGCAGTGCAGCGAAGAGCTCTCCGAATTCGCCGCTAGCTCCACGGTCCTTCTCAGCTGCGAGTAGCAGCGCTCGCAGTACACAGAGCTTCGCAAGGCCCGAAGAGCCGGAGGGAAGTATCGCACACGCAAATGTGCCGGGACAGAGACGTGTTCTACGTTGTCCCCTCTCGTCGTGCAGTTTGTGCCTCTGCTGCTTCTGCTGTTAGGAATCGCTCCTTGAAAGGCGAGCGAGAGCGTCCTTCCGGGTGCATTGCACTGAGTCGAGTGCTCGCTCGGGACTTCGCTCTCGCGGCCAAGGCAAGAGGGCGTGCTTGCCCGCAGAACCGAGAACACGCTGTTGGGCAGAGCTGCAACTGACCGCTGGAGTTCAGCTCTCGCCGGACGGCAGAAGGCGAAGAACGAAGCCGCTTGCGAGCGGCGCAGTGCAGCGAAGAGCTCTCCGAATTCGCCGCTAGCTCCACGGTCCTTCTCAGCTGCGAGTAGCAGCGCTCGCAGTACACAGAGCTTCGCAAGGCCCGAAGAGCCGGAGGGAAGTATCGCACACGCAAATGTGCCGGGACAGAGACGTGTTCTACGTTGTCCCCTCTCGTCGTGCAGTTTGTGCCTCTGCTGCTTCTGCTGTTAGGAATCGCTCCTTGAAAGGCGAGCGAGAGCGTCCTTCCGGGTGCATTGCACTGAGTCGAGTGCTCGCTCGGGACTTCGCTCTCGCGGCCAAGGCAAGAGGGCGTGCTTGCCCGCAGAACCGAGAACACGCTGTTGGGCAGAGCTGCAACTGACCGCTGGAGTTCAGCTCTCGCCGGACGGCAGAAGGCGAAGAACGAAGGCGCTTGCGAGCGGCGCAGTGCAGCGAAGAGCTCTCCGAATTCGCCGCTAGCTCCACGGTCCTTCTCAGCTGCGAGTAGCAGCGCTCGCAGTACACAGAGCTTCGCAAGGCCCGAAGACCCGGAGGGAAGTATCGCACACGCAAATGTGCCGGGACAGAGACGTGTTCTACGTTGTCCCCTCTCGTCGTGCAGTTTGTGCCTCTGCTGCTTCTGCTGTTAGGAATCGCTCCTTGAAAGGCGAGCGAGAGCGTCCTTCCGGGTGCATGGCACTGAGTCGAGTGCTCGCTCGGGACTTCGCTCTCGCGGCCAAGGCAAGAGGGCGTGCTTGCCCGCAGAACCGAGAACACGCTGTTGGGCAGAGCTGCAACTGACCGCTGGAGTTCAGCTCTCGCCGGACGGCAGAAGGCGAAGAACGAAGCCGCTTGCGAGCGGCGCAGTGCAGCGAAGAGCTCTCCGAATTCGCCGCTAGCTCCACGGTCCTTCTCAGCTGCGAGTAGCAGCGCTCGCAGTACACAGAGCTTCGCAAGGCCCGAAGAGCCGGAGGGAAGTATCGCACACGCAAATGTGCCGGGACAGAGACGTGTTCTACGTTGTCCCCTCTCGTCGTGCAGTTTGTGCCTCTGCTGCTTCTGCTGTTAGGAATCGCTCCTTGAAAGGCGAGCGAGAGCGTCCTTCCGGGTGCATGGCACTGAGTCGAGTGCTCGCTCGGGACTTCGCTCTCGCGGCCAAGGCAAGAGGGCGTGCTTGCCCGCAGAACCGAGAACACGCTGTTGGGCAGAGCTGCAACTGACCGCTGGAGTTCAGCTCTCGCCGGACGGCAGAAGGCGAAGAACGAAGGCGCTTGCGAGCGGCGCAGTGCAGCGAAGAGCTCTCCGAATTCGCCGCTAGCTCCACGGTCCTTCTCAGCTGCGAGTAGCAGCGCTCGCAGTACACAGAGCTTCGCAAGGCCCGAAGACCCGGAGGGAAGTATCGCACACGCAAATGTGCCGGGACAGAGACGTGTTCTGCGTTGTCCCTTCTCGTCGTGCAGTTTGTGCCTCTGCTGCTTCTGCTGTTAGGAATCGCTCCTTGAAAGGCGAGCGAGAGCGTCCTTCCGGGTGCATTGCACTGAGTCGAGTGCTCGCTCGGGACTTCGCTCTCGCGGCCAAGGCAAGAGGGCGTGCTTGCCCGCAGAACCGAGAACACGCTGTTGGGCAGAGCTGCAACTGACCGCTGGAGTTCAGCTCTCGCCGGACGGCAGAAGGCGAAGAACGAAGCCGCTTGCGAGCGGCGCAGTGCAGCGAAGAGCTCTCCGAATTCGCCGCTAGCTCCACGGTCCTTCTCAGCTGCGAGTAGCAGCGCTCGCAGTACACAGAGCTTCGCAAGGCCCGAAGAGCCGGAGGGAAGTATCGCACACGCAAATGTGCCGGGACAGAGACGTGTTCTACGTTGTCCCCTCTCGTCGTGCAGTTTGTGCCTCTGCTGCTTCTGCTGTCAGGAATCGCTCCTTGAAAGGCGAGCGAGAGCGTCCTTCCGGGTGCATTGCACTGAGTCGAGTGCTCGCTCGGGACTTTGCTCTCGGGGCCAAGGCAAGAGGGCGTGCTTGCCCGCAGAACCGAGAACACGCTGTTGGGCAGAGCTGCAACTGACCGCTGGAGTTCAGCCTTCGCCGGACGGCAGAAGGCGAAGAACGAAGCCGCTTGCGAGCGGCGCAGTGCAGCGAAGAGCTCTCCGAATTCGCCGCTAGCTCCACGGTCCTTCTCAGCTGCGAGTAGCAGCGCTCGCAGTACACAGAGCTTCGCAAGGCCCGAAGAGCCGGAGGGAAGTATCGCACACGCAAATGTGCCGGGACAGAGACGTGTTCTACGTTGTCCCCTCTCGTCGTGCAGTTTGTGCCTCTGCTGCTTCTGCTGTTAGGAATCGCTCCTTGAAAGGCGAGCGAGAGCGTCCTTCCGGGTGCATTGCACTGAGTCGAGTGCTCGCTCGGGACTTTGCTCTCGCGGCCAAGGCAAGAGGGCGTGCTTGCCCGCAGAACCGAGAACACGCTGTTGGGCAGAGCTGCAACTGACCGCTGGAGTTCAGCTCTCGCCGGACGGCAGAAGGCGAAGAACGAAGCCGCTTGCGAGCGGCGCAGTGCAGCGAAGAGCTCTCCGAATTCGCCGCTAGCTCCACGGTCCTTCTCAGCTGCGAGTAGCAGCGCTCGCAGTACACAGAGCTTCGCAAGGCCCGAAGAGCCGGAGGGAAGTATCGCACACGCAAATGTGCCGGGACAGAGACGTGTTCTACGTTGTCCCCTCTCGTCGTGCAGTTTGTGCCTCTGCTGCTTCTGCTGTTAGGAATCGCTCCTTGAAAGGCGAGCGAGAGCGTCCTTCCGGGTGCATTGCACTGAGTCGAGTGCTCGCTCGGGACTTCGCTCTCGCGGCCAAGGCAAGAGGGCGTGCTTGCCCGCAGAACCGAGAACACGCTGTTGGGCAGAGCTGCAACTGACCGCTGGAGTTCAGCTCTCGCCGGACGGCAGAAGGCGAAGAACGAAGCCGCTTGCGAGCGGCGCAGTGCAGCGAAGAGCTCTCCGAATTCGCCGCTAGCTCCACGGTCCTTCTCAGCTGCGAGTAGCAGCGCTCGCAGTACACAGAGCTTCGCAAGGCCCGAAGAGCCGGAGGGAAGTATCGCACACGCAAATGTGCCGGGACAGAGACGTGTTCTACGTTGTCCCCTCTCGTCGTGCAGTTTGTGCCTCTGCTGCTTCTGCTGTTAGGAATCGCTCCTTGAAAGGCGAGCGAGAGCGTCCTTCCGGGTGCATTGCACTGAGTCGAGTGCTCGCTCGGGACTTCGCTCTCGCGGCCAAGGCAAGAGGGCGTGCTTGCCCGCAGAACCGAGAACACGCTGTTGGGCAGAGCTGCAACTGACCGCTGGAGTTCAGCTCTCGCCGGACGGCAGAAGGCGAAGAACGAAGCCGCTTGCGAGCGGCGCAGTGCAGCGAAGAGCTCTCCGAATTCGCCGCTAGCTCCACGGTCCTTCTCAGCTGCGAGTAGCAGCGCTCGCAGTACACAGAGCTTCGCAAGGCCCGAAGAGCCGGAGGGAAGTATCGCACACGCAAATGTGCCGGGACAGAGACGTGTTCTACGGTGTCCCCTCTCGTCGTGCAGTTTGTGCCTCTGCTGCTTCTGCTGTTAGGAATCGCTCCTTGAAAGGCGAGCGAGAGCGTCCTTCCGGGTGCATTGCACTGAGTCGAGTGCTCGCTCGGGACTTCGCTCTCGCGGCCAAGGCAAGAGGGCGTGCTTGCCCGCAGAACCGAGAACACGCTGTTGGGCAGAGCTGCAACTGACCGCTGGAGTTCAGCTCTCGCCGGACGGCAGAAGGCGAAGAACGAAGGCGCTTGCGAGCGGCGCAGTGCAGCGAAGAGCTCTCCGAATTCGCCGCTAGCTCCACGGTCCTTCTCAGCTGCGAGTAGCAGCGCTCGCAGTACACAGAGCTTCGCAAGGCCCGAAGAGCCGGAGGGAAGTATCGCACACGCAAATGTGCCGGGACAGAGACGTGTTCTACGGTGTCCCCTCTCGTCGTGCAGTTTGTGCCTCTGCTGCTTCTGCTGTTAGGAATCGCTCCTTGAAAGGCGAGCGAGAGCGTCCTTCCGGGTGCATTGCACTGAGTCGAGTGCTCGCTCGGGACTTCGCTCTCGCGGCCAAGGCAAGAGGGCGTGCTTGCCCGCAGAACCGAGAACACGCTGTTGGGCAGAGCTGCAACTGACCGCTGGAGTTCAGCTCTCGCCGGACGGCAGAAGGCGAAGAACGAAGGCGCTTGCGAGCGGCGCAGTGCAGCGAAGAGCTCTCCGAATTCGCCGCTAGCTCCACGGTCCTTCTCAGCTGCGAGTAGCAGCGCTCGCAGTACACAGAGCTTCGCAAGGCCCGAAGACCCGGAGGGAAGTATCGCACACGCAAATGTGCCGGGACAGAGACGTGTTCTGCGTTGTCCCCTCTCGTCGTGCAGTTTGTGCCTCTGCTGCTTCTGCTGTTAGGAATCGCTCCTTGAAAGGCGAGCGAGAGCGTCCTTCCGGGTGCATTGCACTGAGTCGAGTGCTCGCTCGGGACTTCGCTCTCGCGGCCAAGGCAAGAGGGCGTGCTTGCCCGCAGAACCGAGAACACGCTGTTGGGCAGAGCTGCAGCTGACCGCTGGAGTTCAGCTCTCGCCGGACGGCAGAAGGCGAAGAACGAAGGCGCTTGCGAGCGGCGCAGTGCAGCGAAGAGCTCTCCGAATTCGCCGCTAGCTCCACGGTCCTTCTCAGCTGCGAGTAGCAGCGCTCGCAGTACACAGAGCTTCGCAAGGCCCGAAGAGCCGGAGGGAAGTATCGCACACGCAAATGTGCCGGGACAGAGACGTGTTCTACGTTGTCCCCTCTCGTCGTGCAGTTTGTGCCTCTGCTGCTTCTGCTGTCAGGAATCGCTCCTTGAAAGGCGAGCGAGAGCGTCCTTCCGGGTGCATTGCACTGAGTCGAGTGCTCGCTCGGGACTTCGCTCTCGCGGCCAAGGCAAGAGGGCGTGCTTGCCCGCAGAACCGAGAACACGCTGTTGGGCAGAGCTGCAACTGACCGCTGGAGTTCAGCTCTCGCCGGACGGCAGAAGGCGAAGAACGAAGGCGCTTGCGAGCGGCGCAGTGCAGCGAAGAGCTCTCCGAATTCGCCGCTAGCTCCACGGTCCTTCTCAGCTGCGAGTAGCAGCGCTCTCAGTACACAGAGCTTCGCAAGGCCCGAAGAGCCGGAGGGAAGTATCGCACACGCAAATGTGCCGGGACAGAGACGTGTTCTGCGTTGTCCCCTCTCGTCGTGCAGTTTGTGCCTCTGCTGCTTCTGCTGTTAGGAATCGCTCCTTGAAAGGCGAGCGAGAGCGTCCTTCCGGGTGCATTGCACTGAGTCGAGTGCTCGCTCGGGACTTTGCTCTCGCGGCCAAGGCAAGAGGGCGTGCTTGCCCGCAGAACCGAGAACACGCTGTTGGGCAGAGCTGCAACTGACCGCTGGAGTTCAGCTCTCGCCGGACGGCAGAAGGCGAAGAACGAAGCCGCTTGCGAGCGGCGCAGTGCAGCGAAGAGCTCTCCGAATTCGCCGCTAGCTCCACGGTCCTTCTCAGCTGCGAGTAGCAGCGCTCGCAGTACACAGAGCTTCGCAAGGCCCGAAGAGCCGGAGGGAAGTATCGCACACGCAAATGTGCCGGGACAGAGACGTGTTCTACGTTGTCCCCTCTCGTCGTGCAGTTTGTGCCTCTGCTGCTTCTGCTGTTAGGAATCGCTCCTTGAAAGGCGAGCGAGAGCGTCCTTCCGGGTGCATTGCACTGAGTCGAGTGCTCGCTCGGGACTTTGCTCTCGCGGCCAAGGCAAGAGGGCGTGCTTGCCCGCAGAACCGAGAACACGCTGTTGGGCAGAGCTGCAGCTGACCGCTGGAGTTCAGCTCTCGCCGGACGGCAGAAGGCGAAGAACGAAGCCGCTTGCGAGCGGCGCAGTGCAGCGAAGAGCTCTCCGAATTCGCCGCTAGCTCCACGGTCCTTCTCAGCTGCGAGTAGCTGCTCTCGCAGTACACAGAGCTTCGCAAGGCCCGAAGAGCCGGAGGGAAGTATCGCACACGCAAATGTGCCGGGACAGAGACGTGTTCTACGTTGTCCCCTCTCGTCGTGCAGTTTGTGCCTCTGCTGCTTCTGCTGTCAGGAATCGCTCCTTGAAAGGCGAGCGAGAGCGTCCTTCCGGGTGCATTGCACTGAGTCGAGTGCTCGCTCGGGACTTCGCTCTCGGGGCCAAGGCAAGAGGGCGTGCTTGCCCGCAGAACCGAGAACACGCTGTTGGGCAGAGCTGCAGCTGACCGCTGGAGTTCAGCCTTCGCCGGACGGCAGAAGGCGAAGAACGAAGCCGCTTGCGAGCGGCGCAGTGCAGCGAAGAGCTCTCCGAATTCGCCGCTAGCTCCACGGTCCTTCTCAGCTGCGAGTAGCAGCGCTCGCAGTACACAGAGCTTCGCAAGGCCCGAAGAGCCGGAGGGAAGTATCGCACACGCAAATGTGCCGGGACAGAGACGTGTTCTACGTTGTCCCCTCTCGTCGTGCAGTTTGTGCCTCTGCTGCTTCTGCTGTTAGGAATCGCTCCTTGAAAGGCGAGCGAGAGCGTCCTTCCGGGTGCATTGCACTGAGTCGAGTGCTCGCTCGGGACTTCGCTCTCGCGGCCAAGGCAAGAGGGCGTGCTTGCCCGCAGAACCGAGAACACGCTGTTGGGCAGAGCTGCAACTGACCGCTGGAGTTCAGCTCTCGCCGGACGGCAGAAGGCGAAGAACGAAGGCGCTTGCGAGCGGCGCAGTGCAGCGAAGAGCTCTCCGAATTCGCCGCTAGCTCCACGGTCCTTCTCAGCTGCGAGTAGCAGCGCTCGCAGTACACAGAGCTTCGCAAGGCCCGAAGAGCCGGAGGGAAGTATCGCACACGCAAATGTGCCGGGACAGAGACGTGTTCTACGTTGTCCCCTCTCGTCGTGCAGTTTGTGCCTCTGCTGCTTCTGCTGTTAGGAATCGCTCCTTGAAAGGCGAGCGAGAGCGTCCTTCCGGGTGCATTGCACTGAGTCGAGTGCTCGCTCGGGACTTCGCTCTCGCGGCCAAGGCAAGAGGGCGTGCTTGCCCGCAGAACCGAGAACACGCTGTTGGGCAGAGCTGCAACTGACCGCTGGAGTTCAGCTCTCGCCGGACGGCAGAAGGCGAAGAACGAAGGCGCTTGCGAGCGGCGCAGTGCAGCGAAGAGCTCTCCGAATTCGCCGCTAGCTCCACGGTCCTTCTCAGCTGCGAGTAGCAGCGCTCGCAGTACACAGAGCTTCGCAAGGCCCGAAGACCCGGAGGGAAGTATCGCACACGCAAATGTGCCGGGACAGAGACGTGTTCTACGTTGTCCCCTCTCGTCGTGCAGTTTGTGCCTCTGCTGCTTCTGCTGTTAGGAATCGCTCCTTGAAAGGCGAGCGAGAGCGTCCTTCCGGGTGCATGGCACTGAGTCGAGTGCTCGCTCGGGACTTCGCTCTCGCGGCCAAGGCAAGAGGGCGTGCTTGCCCGCAGAACCGAGAACACGCTGTTGGGCAGAGCTGCAACTGACCGCTGGAGTTCAGCTCTCGCCGGACGGCAGAAGGCGAAGAACGAAGCCGCTTGCGAGCGGCGCAGTGCAGCGAAGAGCTCTCCGAATTCGCCGCTAGCTCCACGGTCCTTCTCAGCTGCGAGTAGCAGCGCTCGCAGTACACAGAGCTTCGCAAGGCCCGAAGAGCCGGAGGGAAGTATCGCACACGCAAATGTGCCGGGACAGAGACGTGTTCTACGTTGTCCCCTCTCGTCGTGCAGTTTGTGCCTCTGCTGCTTCTGCTGTTAGGAATCGCTCCTTGAAAGGCGAGCGAGAGCGTCCTTCCGGGTGCATGGCACTGAGTCGAGTGCTCGCTCGGGACTTCGCTCTCGCGGCCAAGGCAAGAGGGCGTGCTTGCCCGCAGAACCGAGAACACGCTGTTGGGCAGAGCTGCAACTGACCGCTGGAGTTCAGCTCTCGCCGGACGGCAGAAGGCGAAGAACGAAGGCGCTTGCGAGCGGCGCAGTGCAGCGAAGAGCTCTCCGAATTCGCCGCTAGCTCCACGGTCCTTCTCAGCTGCGAGTAGCAGCGCTCGCAGTACACAGAGCTTCGCAAGGCCCGAAGACCCGGAGGGAAGTATCGCACACGCAAATGTGCCGGGACAGAGACGTGTTCTGCGTTGTCCCTTCTCGTCGTGCAGTTTGTGCCTCTGCTGCTTCTGCTGTTAGGAATCGCTCCTTGAAAGGCGAGCGAGAGCGTCCTTCCGGGTGCATTGCACTGAGTCGAGTGCTCGCTCGGGACTTCGCTCTCGCGGCCAAGGCAAGAGGGCGTGCTTGCCCGCAGAACCGAGAACACGCTGTTGGGCAGAGCTGCAACTGACCGCTGGAGTTCAGCTCTCGCCGGACGGCAGAAGGCGAAGAACGAAGCCGCTTGCGAGCGGCGCAGTGCAGCGAAGAGCTCTCCGAATTCGCCGCTAGCTCCACGGTCCTTCTCAGCTGCGAGTAGCAGCGCTCGCAGTACACAGAGCTTCGCAAGGCCCGAAGAGCCGGAGGGAAGTATCGCACACGCAAATGTGCCGGGACAGAGACGTGTTCTACGTTGTCCCCTCTCGTCGTGCAGTTTGTGCCTCTGCTGCTTCTGCTGTCAGGAATCGCTCCTTGAAAGGCGAGCGAGAGCGTCCTTCCGGGTGCATTGCACTGAGTCGAGTGCTCGCTCGGGACTTTGCTCTCGGGGCCAAGGCAAGAGGGCGTGCTTGCCCGCAGAACCGAGAACACGCTGTTGGGCAGAGCTGCAACTGACCGCTGGAGTTCAGCCTTCGCCGGACGGCAGAAGGCGAAGAACGAAGCCGCTTGCGAGCGGCGCAGTGCAGCGAAGAGCTCTCCGAATTCGCCGCTAGCTCCACGGTCCTTCTCAGCTGCGAGTAGCAGCGCTCGCAGTACACAGAGCTTCGCAAGGCCCGAAGAGCCGGAGGGAAGTATCGCACACGCAAATGTGCCGGGACAGAGACGTGTTCTACGTTGTCCCCTCTCGTCGTGCAGTTTGTGCCTCTGCTGCTTCTGCTGTTAGGAATCGCTCCTTGAAAGGCGAGCGAGAGCGTCCTTCCGGGTGCATTGCACTGAGTCGAGTGCTCGCTCGGGACTTTGCTCTCGCGGCCAAGGCAAGAGGGCGTGCTTGCCCGCAGAACCGAGAACACGCTGTTGGGCAGAGCTGCAACTGACCGCTGGAGTTCAGCTCTCGCCGGACGGCAGAAGGCGAAGAACGAAGCCGCTTGCGAGCGGCGCAGTGCAGCGAAGAGCTCTCCGAATTCGCCGCTAGCTCCACGGTCCTTCTCAGCTGCGAGTAGCAGCGCTCGCAGTACACAGAGCTTCGCAAGGCCCGAAGAGCCGGAGGGAAGTATCGCACACGCAAATGTGCCGGGACAGAGACGTGTTCTACGTTGTCCCCTCTCGTCGTGCAGTTTGTGCCTCTGCTGCTTCTGCTGTTAGGAATCGCTCCTTGAAAGGCGAGCGAGAGCGTCCTTCCGGGTGCATTGCACTGAGTCGAGTGCTCGCTCGGGACTTCGCTCTCGCGGCCAAGGCAAGAGGGCGTGCTTGCCCGCAGAACCGAGAACACGCTGTTGGGCAGAGCTGCAACTGACCGCTGGAGTTCAGCTCTCGCCGGACGGCAGAAGGCGAAGAACGAAGCCGCTTGCGAGCGGCGCAGTGCAGCGAAGAGCTCTCCGAATTCGCCGCTAGCTCCACGGTCCTTCTCAGCTGCGAGTAGCAGCGCTCGCAGTACACAGAGCTTCGCAAGGCCCGAAGAGCCGGAGGGAAGTATCGCACACGCAAATGTGCCGGGACAGAGACGTGTTCTACGTTGTCCCCTCTCGTCGTGCAGTTTGTGCCTCTGCTGCTTCTGCTGTTAGGAATCGCTCCTTGAAAGGCGAGCGAGAGCGTCCTTCCGGGTGCATTGCACTGAGTCGAGTGCTCGCTCGGGACTTCGCTCTCGCGGCCAAGGCAAGAGGGCGTGCTTGCCCGCAGAACCGAGAACACGCTGTTGGGCAGAGCTGCAACTGACCGCTGGAGTTCAGCTCTCGCCGGACGGCAGAAGGCGAAGAACGAAGCCGCTTGCGAGCGGCGCAGTGCAGCGAAGAGCTCTCCGAATTCGCCGCTAGCTCCACGGTCCTTCTCAGCTGCGAGTAGCAGCGCTCGCAGTACACAGAGCTTCGCAAGGCCCGAAGAGCCGGAGGGAAGTATCGCACACGCAAATGTGCCGGGACAGAGACGTGTTCTACGGTGTCCCCTCTCGTCGTGCAGTTTGTGCCTCTGCTGCTTCTGCTGTTAGGAATCGCTCCTTGAAAGGCGAGCGAGAGCGTCCTTCCGGGTGCATTGCACTGAGTCGAGTGCTCGCTCGGGACTTCGCTCTCGCGGCCAAGGCAAGAGGGCGTGCTTGCCCGCAGAACCGAGAACACGCTGTTGGGCAGAGCTGCAACTGACCGCTGGAGTTCAGCTCTCGCCGGACGGCAGAAGGCGAAGAACGAAGGCGCTTGCGAGCGGCGCAGTGCAGCGAAGAGCTCTCCGAATTCGCCGCTAGCTCCACGGTCCTTCTCAGCTGCGAGTAGCAGCGCTCGCAGTACACAGAGCTTCGCAAGGCCCGAAGAGCCGGAGGGAAGTATCGCACACGCAAATGTGCCGGGACAGAGACGTGTTCTACGGTGTCCCTCTCGTCGTGCAGTTTGTGCCTCTGCTGCTTCTGCTGTTAGGAATCGCTCCTTGAAAGGCGAGCGAGAGCGTCCTTCCGGGTGCATTGCACTGAGTCGAGTGCTCGCTCGGGACTTCGCTCTCGCGGCCAAGGCAAGAGGGCGTGCTTGCCCGCAGAACCGAGAACACGCTGTTGGGCAGAGCTGCAACTGACCGCTGGAGTTCAGCTCTCGCCGGACGGCAGAAGGCGAAGAACGAAGGCGCTTGCGAGCGGCGCAGTGCAGCGAAGAGCTCTCCGAATTCGCCGCTAGCTCCACGGTCCTTCTCAGCTGCGAGTAGCAGCGCTCGCAGTACACAGAGCTTCGCAAGGCCCGAAGACCCGGAGGGAAGTATCGCACACGCAAATGTGCCGGGACAGAGACGTGTTCTGCGTTGTCCCCTCTCGTCGTGCAGTTTGTGCCTCTGCTGCTTCTGCTGTTAGGAATCGCTCCTTGAAAGGCGAGCGAGAGCGTCCTTCCGGGTGCATTGCACTGAGTCGAGTGCTCGCTCGGGACTTCGCTCTCGCGGCCAAGGCAAGAGGGCGTGCTTGCCCGCAGAACCGAGAACACGCTGTTGGGCAGAGCTGCAGCTGACCGCTGGAGTTCAGCTCTCGCCGGACGGCAGAAGGCGAAGAACGAAGGCGCTTGCGAGCGGCGCAGTGCAGCGAAGAGCTCTCCGAATTCGCCGCTAGCTCCACGGTCCTTCTCAGCTGCGAGTAGCAGCGCTCGCAGTACACAGAGCTTCGCAAGGCCCGAAGAGCCGGAGGGAAGTATCGCACACGCAAATGTGCCGGGACAGAGACGTGTTCTACGTTGTCCCCTCTCGTCGTGCAGTTTGTGCCTCTGCTGCTTCTGCTGTCAGGAATCGCTCCTTGAAAGGCGAGCGAGAGCGTCCTTCCGGGTGCATTGCACTGAGTCGAGTGCTCGCTCGGGACTTCGCTCTCGCGGCCAAGGCAAGAGGGCGTGCTTGCCCGCAGAACCGAGAACACGCTGTTGGGCAGAGCTGCAACTGACCGCTGGAGTTCAGCTCTCGCCGGACGGCAGAAGGCGAAGAACGAAGGCGCTTGCGAGCGGCGCAGTGCAGCGAAGAGCTCTCCGAATTCGCCGCTAGCTCCACGGTCCTTCTCAGCTGCGAGTAGCAGCGCTCTCAGTACACAGAGCTTCGCAAGGCCCGAAGAGCCGGAGGGAAGTATCGCACACGCAAATGTGCCGGGACAGAGACGTGTTCTGCGTTGTCCCCTCTCGTCGTGCAGTTTGTGCCTCTGCTGCTTCTGCTGTTAGGAATCGCTCCTTGAAAGGCGAGCGAGAGCGTCCTTCCGGGTGCATTGCACTGAGTCGAGTGCTCGCTCGGGACTTTGCTCTCGCGGCCAAGGCAAGAGGGCGTGCTTGCCCGCAGAACCGAGAACACGCTGTTGGGCAGAGCTGCAACTGACCGCTGGAGTTCAGCTCTCGCCGGACGGCAGAAGGCGAAGAACGAAGGCGCTTGCGAGCGGCGCAGTGCAGCGAAGAGCTCTCCGAATTCGCCGCTAGCTCCACGGTCCTTCTCAGCTGCGAGTAGCAGCGCTCGCAGTACACAGAGCTTCGCAAGGCCCGAAGAGCCGGAGGGAAGTATCGCACACGCAAATGTGCCGGGACAGAGACGTGTTCTACGTTGTCCCCTCTCGTCGTGCAGTTTGTGCCTCTGCTGCTTCTGCTGTTAGGAATCGCTCCTTGAAAGGCGAGCGAGAGCGTCCTTCCGGGTGCATTGCACTGAGTCGAGTGCTCGCTCGGGACTTTGCTCTCGCGGCCAAGGCAAGAGGGCGTGCTTGCCCGCAGAACCGAGAACACGCTGTTGGGCAGAGCTGCAGCTGACCGCTGGAGTTCAGCTCTCGCCGGACGGCAGAAGGCGAAGAACGAAGCCGCTTGCGAGCGGCGCAGTGCAGCGAAGAGCTCTCCGAATTCGCCGCTAGCTCCACGGTCCTTCTCAGCTGCGAGTAGCTGCTCTCGCAGTACACAGAGCTTCGCAAGGCCCGAAGAGCCGGAGGGAAGTATCGCACACGCAAATGTGCCGGGACAGAGACGTGTTCTACGTTGTCCCCTCTCGTCGTGCAGTTTGTGCCTCTGCTGCTTCTGCTGTCAGGAATCGCTCCTTGAAAGGCGAGCGAGAGCGTCCTTCCGGGTGCATTGCACTGAGTCGAGTGCTCGCTCGGGACTTCGCTCTCGGGGCCAAGGCAAGAGGCGTGCTTGCCCGCAGAACCGAGAACACGCTGTTGGGCAGAGCTGCAGCTGACCGCTGGAGTTCAGCCTCGCCGGACGGCAGAAGGCGAAGAACGAAGGCGCTTGCGAGCGGCGCAGTGCAGCGAAGAGCTCTCCGAATTCGCCGCTAGCTCCACGGTCCTTCTCAGCTGCGAGTAGCAGCGCTCGCAGTACACAGAGCTTCGCAAGGCCCGAAGAGCCGGAGGGAAGTATCGCACACGCAAATGTGCCGGGACAGAGACGTGTTCTACGTTGTCCCCTCTCGTCGTGCAGTTTGTGCCTCTGCTGCTTCTGCTGTTAGGAATCGCTCCTTGAAAGGCGAGCGAGAGCGTCCTTCCGGTGCATTGCACTGAGTCGAGTGCTCGCTCGGGACTTCGCTCTCGCGGCCAAGGCAAGAGGGCGTGCTTGCCCGCAGAACCGAGAACACGCTGTTGGGCAGAGCTGCAACTGACCGCTGGAGTTCAGCTCTCGCCGGACGGCAGAAGGCGAAGAACGAAGGCGCTTGCGAGCGGCGCAGTGCAGCGAAGAGCTCTCCGAATTCGCCGCTAGCTCCACGGTCCTTCTCAGCTGCGAGTAGCAGCGCTCGCAGTACACAGAGCTTCGCAAGGCCCGAAGAGCCGGAGGGAAGTATCGCACACGCAAATGTGCCGGGACAGAGACGTGTTCTACGTTGTCCCCTCTCGTCGTGCAGTTTGTGCCTCTGCTGCTTCTGCTGTTAGGAATCGCTCCTTGAAAGGCGAGCGAGAGCGTCCTTCCGGGTGCATGGCACTGAGTCGAGTGCCTTCGCTCGGGACTTCGCTCTCGCGGCCAAGGCAAGAGGGCGTGCTTGCCCGCAGAACCGAGAACACGCTGTTGGGCAGAGCTGCAACTGACCGCTGGAGTTCAGCTCTCGCCGGACGGCAGAAGGCGAAGAACGAAGCCGCTTGCGAGCGGCGCAGTGCAGCGAAGAGCTCTCCGAATTCGCCGCTAGCTCCACGGTCCTTCTCAGCTGCGAGTAGCAGCGCTCGCAGTACACAGAGCTTCGCAAGGCCCGAAGAGCCGGAGGGAAGTATCGCACACGCAAATGTGCCGGGACAGAGACGTGTTCTACGTTGTCCCA
>NW_028276867.1:0-45144 GCF_052056855.1 Sturnus vulgaris
TGAAGGGACAACGTAGAACACGGTCTCTGTCCTGGCACATTTTCGTGTGCGATACTTCCCTCCGGGTCTTCGGGGCCTTGCGAAGCCCTGTGTACTGCGAGCGCTGCTACTCGCAGCTGAGAAGGACCGTGGAGCTAGCGGCGAATTCGGAGAGCTCTTCGCTGCACTGCGCCGCTCGCAAGCGGCTTTCGTTCTTCGCCTTCTGCCGTCCGTGCGAGAGCTGAACTCCAGCGGTCAGTTTTGCAGCTCTGCCCAACAGCGTGTTCTCAGTTCTGCGGGCAAGCACGCCCTCTTGCGTTGGGGGGTCCCCCGAGAGCAAAGTCCCGAGCGAGCTACTCGCTCAGTGCAATGCACCCGGAAGGACGCTCTCGCTCGCCTTTCAAGGAGCGATTCCTAACAGCAGAATCAGCAGAGGCACAAACTGCATGACGAGAAGGGACAACGTAGAACACGTCTCTGTCCTGGCACATTTTCGTGTGCGATACTTCCCTCCGGGTCTTCGGGCCTTGCGAAGCCCTGTGTACTGCGAGCGCTGCTACTCGCAGCTGAGAAGGACGTGGAGCTAGCGGCGAATTCGGAGAGCTCTTCGCTGCACTGCGCCGCTCGCAAGCGGCTTCGTTCTTCGCCTTCTGCCGTCCGGCGAGAGCTGAACTCCAGCGGTCCAGTTGCAGCTCTGCCCAACAGCGTGTTCTCAGTTCTGCGGGCAAGCACGCCTCTTGCCTTGGCCCCGAGAGCAAAGCCCCGAGCGAGCACTCGACTCAGTGCAAATGCACCCGGAAGGTCGCTCCTCGCTCGTCTTTCAAGGAGCGATTCCTAACAGCAGAAGCAGCAGAGGCAACAAACTGCATGACGAGAAGGGACAACGTAGAACACGTCTCTGTCCTGGCACATTTTCGTGTGCGATACTTCCCTCCAGGGTCTTCGGGCCTTGCGAAGCCCTGTGTACTGCGAGCGCTGCTACTCGCAGCTGAGAAGGACCGTGGAGCTAGCGGCGAATTCGGAGAGCCTCTTCGCTGCACTGCGCCGCTCGCAAGCGGCTTCGTTCTTCGCCTTCTGCCGTCCGGGCGAGAGCTGAACTCCAGCGGTCAGTTGCAGCTCTGCCCAACAGCGTGTTCCTCAGTTCTGCGGGCAAGCACGCCCTCTTGCCTTGGCCCCGAGAGCAAAGCCCCGAGCGAGCACTCGACTCAGTGCAATGCACCCGAAGGACGCTCTCGCTCGTCTTTCAAGGAGCGATTCCTAACAGCAGAAGCAGCAGAGGCACAAACTGCATGACGAGAAGGGACAACGTAGAACACGTCTCTGTCCTGGCACATTTTCGTGTGCGATACTTCCCTCCGGGTCTTCGGGCCTTGCGAAGCCCTGTGTACTGCGAGCGCTGCTACTCGCAGCTGAGAAGGACCGTGGAGCTAGCGGCGAATTCGGAGAGCTCTTCGCTGCACTGCGCCGCTCGCAAGCGGCTTCGTTCTTCGCCTTCTGCCGTCCGGCGAGAGCTGAACTCCAGCGGTCAGTTGCAGCTCTGCCCAACAGCGTGTTCTCAGTTCTGCGGGCAAGCACGCCCTCTTGCCTTGGCCCCGAGAGCAAAGCCCCGAGCGAGCACTCGACTCAGTGCAATGCACCCGGAAGGACGCTCTCGCTCGTCCTTTCAAGGAGCGATTCCTAACAGCAGAAGCAGCAGAGGCACAAACTGCATGACGAGAAGGGACAACGTAGAACACGTCTCTGTCCTGGCACATTTTCGTGTGCGATACTTCCCTCCGGGTCTTCGGGCCTTGCGAAGCCCTGTGTACTGCGAGCGCTGCTACTCGCAGCTGAGAAGGGACCGTGGAGCTAGCGGCGAATTCGGAGAGCTCTTCGCTGCACTGCGCCGCTCGCAAGCGGCTTCGTTCTTCGCCTTCTGCCCGTCCGGCGAGAGCTGAACTCCAGCGGTCAGTTTGCAGCTCTGCCCAAACAGCGTGTTCTCAGTTCTGCGGGCAAGCACGCCCTCTTTGCCTTGGCCCCGAGAGCAAAGCCCCGAGCGAGCACTCGACTCAGTGCAATGCACCCGGAAGGACGCTCTCGCTCGTCTTTCAAGGAGCGATTCCTAACAGCAGAAGCAGCAGAGGCACAAACTGCATGACGAGGAAGGGACAACGTAGAACACGTCTCTGTCCTGGCACATTTTCGTGTGCGATACTTCCCTCCGGGTCTTCGGGCCTTGCGAAGCCCTGTGTACTGCGAGCGCTGCTACTCGCAGCTGAGAAGGACCGTGGAGCTAGCGGCGAATTCGGAGAGCTCTTCGCTGCACTGCGCCGCTCGCAAGCGGCTTCGTTCTTCGCCTTCTGCCGTCCGGCGAGAGCTGAACTCCAGCGGTCAGTTGCAGCTCTGCCCAACAGCGTGTTCTCAGTTCTGCGGGCAAGCACGCCCCTCTTGCCTTGGCCCCGAGAGCAAAGCCCCGAGCGAGCACTCGACTCAGTGCAATGCACCCGGAAGGACGCTCTCGCTCGCTCTTTCAAGGAGCGATTCCTAACAGCAGAAGCAGCAGAGGCACAAACTGCATGACGAGAAGGGACAACGTAGAACACGTCTCTGTCCTGGCACATTTTCGTGTGCGATACTTCCCTCCGGGTCTTCGGGCCTTGCGAAGCCCTGTGTACTGCGAGCGCTGCTACTCGCAGCTGAGAAGGACCGTGGAGCTAGCGGCGAATTCGGAGAGCTCTTCGCTGCACTGCGCCGCTCGCAAGCGGCTTCGTTCTTCGCCTTCTGCCGTCCGGCGAGAGCTGAACTCCAGCGGTCAGTTGCAGCTCTGCCCAACAGCGTGTTCTCAGTTCTGCGGGCAAGCACGCCCTCTTGCCTTGGCCCCGAGAGCAAAGCCCCGAGCGAGCACTCGACTCAGTGCAATGCACCCGGAAGGACGCTCTCGCTCGCCTTTCAAGGAGCGATTCCTAACAGCAGAAGCAGCAGAGGCACAAACTGCATGACGAGAAGGGACAACGTAGAACACGTCTCTGTCCTGGCACATTTTCGTGTGCGATACTTCCCTCCGGGTCTTCGGGCCTTGCGAAGCCCTGTGTACTGCGAGCGCTGCTACTCGCAGCTGAGAAGGACCGTGGAGCTAGCGGCGAATTCGGAGAGCTCTTCGCTGCACTGCGCCGCTCGCAAGCGGCTTCGTTCTTCGCCTTCTGCCGTCCGGCGAGAGCTGAACTCCAGCGGTCAGTTGCAGCTCTGCCCAACAGCGTGTTCTCAGTTCTGCGGGCAAGCACGCCCTCTTGCCTTGGCCCCGAGAGCAAAGCCCCGAGCGAGCACTCGACTCAGTGCAATGCACCCGGAAGGACGCTCTCGCTCGCCTTTCAAGGAGCGATTCCTAACAGCAGAAGCAGCAGAGGCACAAACTGCATGACGAGAAGGGACAACGTAGAACACGTCTCTGTCCTGGCACATTTTCGTGTGCGATACTTCCCTCCGGGTCTTCGGGCCTTGCGAAGCCCTGTGTACTGCGAGCGCTGCTACTCGCAGCTGAGAAGGACCGTGGAGCTAGCGGCGAATTCGAGAGCTCTTCGCTGCACTGCGCCGCTCGCAAGCGGCTTCGTTCTTCGCCTTCTGCCGTCCGGCGAGAGCTGAACTCCAGCGGTCAGTTGCAGCTCTGCCCAACAGCGTGTTCTCAGTTCTGCGGGCAAGCACGCCCTCTTGCCTTGGCCCCGAGAGCAAAGCCCCGAGCGAGCACTCGACTCAGTGCAATGCACCCGGAAGGACGCTCTCGCTCGCCTTTCAAGGAGCGATTCCTAACAGCAGAAGCAGCAGAGGCACAAACTGCATGACGAGAAGGGACAACGTAGAACACGTCTCTGTCCTGGCACATTTTCGTGTGCGATACTTCCCTCCGGGTCTTCGGGCCTTGCGAAGCCCTGTGTACTGCGAGCGCTGCTACTCGCAGCTGAGAAGGACCGTGGAGCTAGCGGCGAATTCGGAGAGCTCTTCGCTGCACTGCGCCGCTCGCAAGCGGCTTCGTTCTTCGCCTTCTGCCGTCCGGCGAGAGCTGAACTCCAGCGGTCAGTTGCAGCTCTGCCCAACAGCGTGTTCTCAGTTCTGCGGGCAAGCACGCCCTCTTGCCTTGGCCCCGAGAGCAAAGCCCCGAGCGAGCACTCGACTCAGTGCAATGCACCCGGAAGGACGCTCTCGCTCGCCTTTCAAGGAGCGATTCCTAACAGCAGAAGCAGCAGAGGCACAAACTGCATGACGAGAAGGGACAACGTAGAACACGTCTCTGTCCTGGCCCATTTTCGTGTGCGATACTTCCCTCCGGGTCTTCGGGCCTTGCGAAGCTCTGTGTACTGCGAGCGCTGCTACTCGCAGCTGAGAAGGACCGTGGAGCTAGCGGCGAATTCGGAGAGCTCTTCGCTGCACTGCGCCGCTCGCAAGCGGCTTCGTTCTTCGCCTTCTGCCGTCCGGCGAGAGCTGAACTCCAGCGGGTAAGTTTCAGCTCTGCCCAACAGCGTGTTCTCAGTTCTGCGGGCAAGCACGCCCTCTTGCCTTGGCCCCGAGAGCAAAGTCCCCGAGCGAGCATTCGACTCAGTGCAATGCACCCGGAAGGACGCTCTCGCTCGTCTTTCAAGGAGCGATTCCTAACAGCAGAAGCAGCAGAGGCACAAACTGCATGACGAGAAGGGACAACGTAGAACACGTCTCTGTCCTGGCACATTTTCGTGTGCGATACTTCCCTCCGGGTCTTCGGGCCTTGCGAAGCCCTGTGTACTGCGAGCGCTGCTACTCGCAGCTGAGAAGGACCGTGGAGCTAGCGGCGAATTCGGAGAGCTCTTCGCTGCACTGCGCCGCTCGCAAGCGGCTTCGTTCTTCGCCTTCTGCCGTCCGGCGAGAGCTGAACTCCAGCGGTCAGTTGCAGCTCTGCCCAACAGCGTGTTCTCAGTTCTGCGGGCAAGCACGCCCTCTTGCCTTGGCCCCGAGAGCAAAGCCCCGAGCGAGCACTCGACTCAGTGCAATGCACCCGGAAGGACGCTCTCTGCTCGTCTTTCAAGGAGCGATTCCTAACAGCAGAAGCAGCAGAGGCACAAACTGCATGACGAGAAGGGACAACGTAGAACACGTCTCTGTCCTGGCACATTTTCGTGTGCGATACTTCCCTCCGGGTCTTCGGGCCTTGCGAAGCCCTGTGTACTGCGAGCGCTGCTACTCGCAGCTGAGAAGGACCGTGGAGCTAGCGGCGAATTCGGAGAGCTCTTCGCTGCACTGCGCCGCTCGCAAGCGGCTTCGTTCTTCGCCTTCTGCCGTCCGGCGAGAGCTGAACTCCAGCGGTCAGTTGCAGCTCTGCCCAACAGCGTGTTCTCAGTTCTGCGGGCAAGCACGCCCTCTTGCCTTGGCCCCGAGAGCAAAGCCCCGAGCGAGCACTCGACTCAGTGCAATGCACCCGGAAGGACGCTCTCGCTCGTCTTTTCAAGGAGCGATTCCTAACAGCAGAAGCAGCAGAGGCACAAACTGCATGACGAGAAGGGACAACGTAGAACACGTCTCTGTCCTGGCACATTTTCGTGTGCGATACTTCCCTCCGGGTCTTCGGGCCTTGCGAAGCCCTGTGTACTGCGAGCGCTGCTACTCGCAGCTGAGAAGGACCGTGGAGCTAGCGGCGAATTCGGAGAGCTCTTCGCTGCACTGCGCCGCTCGCAAGCGGCTTCGTTCTTCGCCTTCTGCCGTCCGGCGAGAGCTGAACTCCAGCGGTCAGTTGCAGCTCTGCCCAACAGCGTGTTCTCAGTTCTGCGGGCAAGCACGCCCTCTTGCCTTGGCCCCCGAGAGCAAAGCCCCGAGCGAGCACTCGACTCAGTGCAATGCACCCGGAAGGACGCTCTCGCTCGCCTTTCAAGGAGCGATTCCTAACAGCAGAAGCAGCAGAGGCACAAACTGCATGACGAGAAGGGACAACGTAGAACACGTCTCTGTCCTGGCACATTTTCGTGTGCGATACTTCCCTCCCGGGTCTTCGGGCCTTGCGAAGCCCCTGTGTACTGCGAGCGCTGCTACTCGCAGCTGAGAAGGACCGTGGAGCTAGCGGCGAATTCGGAGAGCTCTTCGCTGCACTGCGCCGCTCGCAAGCGGCTTCGTTCTTCGCCTTCTGCCGTCCGGCGAGAGCTGAACTCCAGCGGTCAGTGCAGCTCTGCCAACAGCGTGTTCTCAGTTCTGCGGGCAAGCACGCCCTCTTGCCTTGGCCCCGAGAGCAAAGCCCCGAGCGAGCACTCGACTCAGTGCAATGCACCCCGGAGGACGCTCTCGCTCGCCTTTCAAGGAGCGATTCCTAACAGCAGAAGCAGCAGAGGCACAAACTGCATGACGAGAAGGGACAACGTAGAACACGTCTCTGTCCTGGCACATTTTCGTGTGCGATACTTCCCTCCGGGGTCTTCGGGCCTTGCGAAGCCCTGTGTACTGCGAGCGCTGCTACTCGCAGCTGAGAAGGACCGTGGAGCTAGCGGCGAATTCGGAGAGCTCTTCGCTGCACTGCGCCGCTCGCAAGCGGCTTCGTTCTTCGCCTTCTGCCGTCCGGCGAGAGCTGAACTCCCAGCGGTCAGTTGCAGCTCTGCCCAACAGCGTGTTCTCAGTTCTGCGGGCAAGCACGCCCTCTTGCCTTGGCCCCGAGAGCAAAGCCCCGAGCGAGCACTCGACTCAGTGCAATGCACCCGGAAGGACGCTCTCGCTCGCCTTTCAAGGAGCGATTCCTAACAGCAGAAGCAGCAGAGGCACAAACTGCATGACGAGAAGGGACAACGTAGAACACGTCTCTGTCCTGGCACATTTTCGTGTGCGATACTTCCCTCCGGGTCTTCGGGCCTTGCGAAGCCCCTGTGTACTGCGAGCGCTGCTACTCGCAGCTGAGAAGGGACCGTGGAGCTAGCGGCGAATTCGGAGAGCTCTTCGCTGCACTGCGCCGCTCGCAAGCGGCTTCGTTCTTCGCCTTCTGCCGTCCGGCGAGAGCTGAACTCCAGCGGTCAGTTGCAGCTCTGCCCAACAGCGTGTTCTCAGTTCTGCGGGCAAGCACGCCCCTCATTGCCTTGGCCCCGAGAGCAAAGCCCCGAGCGAGCACTCGACTCAGTGCAATGCACCCGGAAGGACGCTCTCGCTCGCCTTTCAAGGAGCGATTCCTAACAGCAGAAGCAGCAGAGGCACCAAACTGGCATGACGAGAAGGGACAACGTAGAACACGTCTCTGTCCCTGGCACATTTTGGTGTGCGATACTTCCCTCCGGGTCTTCGGGCCTTGCGAAGCCCTGTGTACTGCGAGCGCTGCTACTCGCAGCTGAGAAGGACCGTGGAGCTAGCGGCGAATTCGGAGAGCTCTTCGCTGCACTGCGCCGCTCGCAAGCGGCTTCGTTCTTCGCCTTCTGCCGTCCGGCGAGAGCTGAACTCCAGCGGTCAGTTTGCAGCTCTGCCCAACAGCGTGTTCTCAGTTCTGCGGGCAAGCACGCCCTCTTGCCTTGGCCCCGAGAGCAAAGCCCCGAGCGAGCACTCGACTCAGTGCAATGCACCCGGAAGGACGCTCTCGCTCGTCTTTCAAGGAGCGATTCCTAACAGCAGAAGCAGCAGAGGCCACAAACTGCATGACGAGAAGGGACAACGTAGAACACGTCTCTGTCCTGGCCCATTTTCGTGTGCGATACTTCCCTCCGGGTCTTCGGGCCTTGCGAAGCTCTGTGTACTGCGAGCGCTGCTACTCGCAGCTGAGAAGGACCGTGGAGCTAGCGGCGAATTCGGAGAGCTCTTCGCTGCACTGCGCCGCTCGCAAGCGGCTTCGTTCTTCGCCTTCTGCCGTCCGGCGAGAGCTGAAACTCCAGCGGTAAGTTTCAGCTCTGCCCAACAGCGTGTTCTCAGTTCTGCGGGCAAGCACGCCCTCTTGCCTTGGCCCCGAGAGCAAAGTCCCGAGCGAGCATTCGACTCAGTGCAATGCACCCGGAAGGACGCTCTCGCTCGTCTTTCAAGGAGCGATTCCTAACAGCAGAAGCAGCAGAGGCACAAACTGCATGACGAGAAGGGACAAACGTAGAACACGTCTCTGTCCTGGCACATTTTCGTGTGCGATACTTCCCTCCGGGTCTTCGGGCCTTGCGAAGCCCTGTGTACTGCGAGCGCTGCTACTCGCAGCTGAGAAGGACCGTGGAGCTAGCGGCGAATTCGGAGAGCTCTTCGCTGCACTGCGCCGCTCGCAAGCGGCTTCGTTCTTCGCCTTCTGCGTCCGGCGAGAGCTGAACTCCAGCGGTCAGTTGCAGCTCTGCCCAACAGCGTGTTCTCAGTTCTGCGGCAAGCACGCCCTCTTGCCTTGGCCCCGAGAGCAAAGCCCCGAGCGAGCACTCGACTCAGTGCAATGCACCCGGAAGGACGCTCTCGCTCGCCTTTCAAGGAGCGATTCCTAACAGCAGAAGCAGCAGAGGCACAAACTGCATGACGAGAAGGGACAACGTAGAACACGTCTCTGTCCTGGCACATTTTCGTGTGCGATACTTCCCTCCGGGTCTTCGGGCCTTGCGAAGCCCTGTGTACTGCGAGCGCTGCTACTCGCAGCTGAGAAGGACCGTGGAGCTAAGCGGCGAATTCGGAGAGCTCTTCGCTGCACTGCGCCGCTCGCAAGCGGCTTCGTTCTTCGCCTTCTGCCGTCCGGCGAGAGCTGAACTCCAGCGGTCAGTTGCAGCTCTGACCAACAGCGTGTTCTCAGTTCTGCGGGCAAGCACGCCCTCTTGCCTTGGCCCCGAGAGCAAAGCCCCGAGCGAGCACTCGACTCAGTGCAATGCACCCGGAAGGACGCTCTCGCTCGCCTTTCAAGGAGCGATTCCTAACAGCAGAAGCAGCAGAGGCACAAACTGCATGACGAGAAGGGACAACGTAGAACACGTCTCTGTCCTGGCACATTTTCGTGTGCGATACTTCCTCCGGGTCTTCGGGCCTTGCGAAGCCCTGTGTACTGCGAGCGCTGCTACTCGCAGCTGAGAAGGACCGTGGAGCTAGCGGCGAATTCGGAGAGCTCTTCGCTGCACTGCGCCGCTCGCAAGCGGCTTCGTTCTTCGCCTTCTGCCGTCCGGCGAGAGCTGAACTCCAGCGGTCAGTTGCAGCTCTGACCAACAGCGTGTTCTCAGTTCTGCGGGCAAGCACGCCCTCTTGCCTTGGCCCCGAGAGCAAAGCCCGAGCGAGCACTCGACTCAGTGCAATGCACCCGGAAGGACGCTCTCGCTCGTCTTTCAAGGAGCGATTCCTAACAGCAGAAGCAGCAGAGGCACAAACTGCATGACGAGAAGGACAACGTAGAACACGTCTCTGTCCTGGCCCATTTTCGTGTGCGATACTTCCCTCCGGGTCTTCGGGCCTTGCGAAGCCCTGTGTACTGCGAGCGCTGCTACTCGCAGCTGAGAAGGACCGTGGAGCTAGCGGCGAATTCGGAGAGCTCTTCGCTGCACTGCGCCGCTCGCAAGCGGCTTCGTTCTTCGCCTTCTGCCGTCCGGCGAGAGCTGAACTCCAGCGGTCAGTTGCAGCTCTGCCCAACAGCGTGTTCTCAGTTCTGCGGGCAAGCACGCCCCTCTTGCCTTGGCCCCGAGAGCAAAGCCCCGAGCGAGCATTCGACTCAGTGCAATGCACCCGGAAGGACGCTCTCGCTCGTCTTTCAAGGAGCGATTCCTAACAGCAGAAGCAGCAGAGGCACAAACTGCATGACGAGAAGGACAACGTAGAACACGTCTCTGTCCTGGCACATTTTCGTGTGCGATACTTCCCTCCGGGTCTTCGGGCCTTGCGAAGCCCTGTGTACTGCGAGCGCTGCTACTCGCAGCTGAGAAGGACCGTGGAGCTAGCGGCGAATTCGGAGAGCTCTTCGCTGCATTGCGCCGCTCGCAAGCGGCTTCGTTCTTCGCCTTCTGCCGTCCGGCGAGAGCTGAACTCCAGCGGTCAGTTGCAGCTCTGCCCAACAGCGTGTTCTCAGTTCTGCGGGCAAGCACGCCCTCTTGCCTTGGCCCCGAGAGCAAAGCCCCGAGCGAGCACTCGACTCAGTGCAATGCACCCGGAAGGACGCTCTCGCTCGCCTTTCCACGGAGCGATTCCTAACAGCAGAAGCAGCAGAGGCACAAACTGCATGACGAGAAGGGACAACGTAGAACACGTCTCTGTCCTGGCACATTTTCGTGTGCGATACTTCCCTCCGGGTCTTCGGGCCTTGCGAAGCCCTGTGTACTGCGAGCGCTGCTACTCGCAGCTGAGAAGGACCGTGGAGCTAGCGGCGAATTCGGAGAGCTCTTCGCTGCACTGCGCCGCTCGCAAGCGGCTTCGTTCTTCGCCTTCTGCCGTCCGGCGAGAGCTGAACTCCAGCGGTCAGTTGCAGCTCTGCCCAACAGCGTGTTCTCAGTTCTGCGGGCAAGCACGCCCTCTTGCCTTGGCCCCGAGTGCAAAGTCCCGAGCGAGCACTCGACTCAGTGCAATGCACCCGGAAGGACGCTCTCGCTCGCCTTTCAAGGAGCGATTCCTAACAGCAGAAGCAGCAGAGGCACAAACTGCATGACGAGAAGGGACAACGTAGAACACGTCTCTGTCCTGGCACATTTTCGTGTGCGATACTTCCCTCCGGGTCTTCGGGCCTTGCGAAGCCCTGTGTACTGCGAGCGCTGCTACTCGCAGCTGAGAAGGACCGTGGAGCTAGCGGCGAATTCGGAGAGCTCTTCGCTGCACTGCGCCGCTCGCAAGCGGCTTCGTTCTTCGCCTTCTGCCGTCCGGCGAGAGCTGAACTCCAGCGGTAAGTTGCAGCTCTGCCCAACAGCGTGTTCTCAGTTCTGCGGGCAAGCACGCCCTCTTGCCTTGGCCCCGAGAGCAAAGCCCCGAGCGAGCACTCGACTCAGTGCAATGCACCCGGAAGGACGCTCTCGCTCGTCTTTCAAGGAGCGATTCCTAACAGCAGAAGCAGCAGAGGCACAAACTGCATGACGAGAAGGGGACAACGTAGAACACGTCTCTGTCCTGGCCCATTTTCGTGTGCGATACTTCCCTCCGGGTCTTCGGGCCTTGCGAAGCTCTGTGTACTGCGAGCGCTGCTACTCGCAGCTGAGAAGGACCGTGGAGCTAGCGGCGAATTCGGAGAGCTCTTCGCTGCACTGCGCCGCTCGCAAGCGGCTTCGTTCTTCGCCTTCTGCCGTCCGGCGAGAGCTGAACTCCAGCGGTAAGTTGCAGCTCTGCCCAACAGCGTGTTCTCAGTTCTGCGGGGCAAGCACGCCCTCTTGCCTTGGCCCCGAGAGCAAAGTCCCGAGCGAGCATTCGACTCAGTGCAATGCACCCGGAAGGACGCTCTCGCTCGTCTTTCAAGGAGCGATTCCTAACAGCAGAAGCAGCAGAGGCACAAACTGCATGACGAGAAGGGACAACGTAGAACACGTCTCTGTCCTGGCACATTTTCGTGTGCGATACTTCCCTCCGGGGTCTTCGGGCCTTGCGAAGCCCTGTGTACTGCGAGCGCTGCTACTCGCAGCTGAGAAGGACCCGTGGAGCTAGCGGCGAATTCGGAGAGCTCTTCGCTGCACTGCGCCGCTCGCAAGCGGCTTCGTTCTTCGCCTTCTGCCGTCCGGCGAGAGCTGAACTCCAGCGTGGTCAGTTGCAGCTCTGACCAACAGCGTGTTCTCAGTTCTGCGGGCAAGCACGCCCTCTTGCCTTGGCCCCGAGAGCAAAGCCCCGAGCGAGCACTCGACTCAGTGCAATGCACCCGGAAGGACGCTCTCGCTCGCCTTTCAAGGAGCGATTCCTAACAGCAGAAGCAGCAGAGGCACAAACTGCATGACGAGAAGGGACAACGTAGAACACGTCTCTGTCCTGGCACATTTTCGTGTGCGATACTTCCCTCCGGGTCTTCGGGCCTTGCGAAGCCCTGTGTACTGCGAGCGCTGCTACTCGCAGCTGAGAAGGACCGTGGAGCTAGCGGCGAATTCGGAGAGCTCTTCGCTGCACTGCGCCGCTCGCAAGCGGCTTCGTTCTTCGCCTTCTGCCGTCCGGCGAGAGCTGAACTCCAGCGGTCAGTTGCAGCTCTGACCAACAGCGTGTTCTCAGTTCTGCGGGCAAGCACGCCCTCTTGCCTTGGCCCCGAGAGCAAAGTCCCGAGCGAGCACTCGACTCAGTGCAATGCACCCGGAAGGACGCTCTCGCTCGCCTTTCAAGGAGCGATTCCTAACAGCAGAAGCAGCAGAGGCACAAACTGCATGACGAGAAGGGACAACGTAGAACACGTCTCTGTCCTGGCACATTTTCGTGTGCGATACTTCCCTCCGGGTCTTCGGGCCTTGCGAAGCCCTGTGTACTGCGAGCGCTGCTACTCGCAGCTGAGAAGGACCGTGGAGCTAGCGGCGAATTCGGAGAGCTCTTCGCTGCACTGCGCCGCTCGCAAGCGGCTTCGTTCTTCGCCTTCTGCCGTCCGGCGAGAGCTGAACTCCAGCGGTCAGTTGCAGCTCTGCCCAACAGCGTGTTCTCAGTTCTGCGGGCAAGCACGCCCTCTTGCCTTGGCCCCGAGAGCAAAGTCCCGAGCGAGCACTCGACTCAGTGCAATGCACCCGGAAGGACGCTCTCGCTCGCCTTTCAAGGAGCGATTCCTAACAGCAGAAGCAGCAGAAGCACAAACTGCATGACGAGAAGGGACAACGTAGAACACGTCTCTGTCCTGGCACATTTTCGTGTGCGATACTTCCCTCCGGGTCTTCGGGCCTTGCGAAGCCCTGTGTACTGCGAGCGCTGCTACTCGCAGCTGAGAAGGACCGTGGAGCTAGCGGCGAATTCGGAGAGCTCTTCGCTGCACTGCGCCGCTCGCAAGCGGCTTCGTTCTTCGCCTTCTGCCGTCCGGCGAGAGCTGAACTCCAGCGGTCAGTTGCAGCTCTGCCCAACAGCGTGTTCTCAGTTCTGCGGGCAAGCACGCCCTCTTGCCTTGGCCCCGAGAGCAAAGTCCCGAGCGAGCACTCGACTCAGTGCAATGCACCCGGAAGGACGCTCTCGCTCGCCTTTCAAGGAGCGATTCCTAACAGCAGAAGCAGCAGAAGCACAAACTGCATGACGAGAAGGGACAACGTAGAACACGTCTCTGTCCTGGCACATTTTCGTGTGCGATACTTCCCTCCGGGTCTTCGGGCCTTGCGAAGCCCTGTGTACTGCGAGCGCTGCTACTCGCAGCTGAGAAGGACCGTGGAGCTAGCGGCGAATTCGGAGAGCTCTTCGCTGCACTGCGCCGCTCGCAAGCGGCTTCGTTCTTCGCCTTCTGCCGTCCGGCGAGAGCTGAACTCCAGCGGTAAGTTGCAGCTCTGCCCAACAGCGTGTTCTCAGTTCTGCGGGCAAGCACGCCCTCTTGCCTTGGCCCCGAGAGCAAAGCCCCGAGCGAGCACTCGACTCAGTGCAATGCACCCGGAAGGACGCTCTCGCTCGCCTTTCAAGGAGCGATTCCTAACAGCAGAAGCAGCAGAGGCACAAACTGCATGACGAGAAGGGACAACGTAGAACACGTCTCTGTCCTGGCACATTTTCGTGTGCGATACTTCCCTCCGGGTCTTCGGGCCTTGCGAAGCCCTGTGTACTGCGAGCGCTGCTACTCGCAGCTGAGAAGGACCGTGGAGCTAGCGGCGAATTCGGAGAGCTCTTCGCTGCACTGCGCCGCTCGCAAGCGGCTTCGTTCTTCGCCTTCTGCCGTCCGGCGAGAGCTGAACTCCAGCGGTCAGTTGCAGCTCTGCCCAACAGCGTGTTCTCAGTTCTGCGGGCAAGCACGCCCTCTTGCCTTGGCCTCGAGAGCAAAGCCCCGAGCGAGCACTCGACTCAGTGCAATGCACCCGGAAGGACGCTCTCGCTCGCCTTTCAAGGAGCGATTCCTAACAGCAGAAGCAGCAGAGGCACAAACTGCATGACGAGAAGGGACAACGTAGAACACGTCTCTGTCCTGGCACATTTTCGTGTGCGATACTTCCCTCCGGGTCTTCGGGCCTTGCGAAGCCCTGTGTACTGCGAGCGCTGCTACTCGCAGCTGAGAAGGACCGTGGAGCTAGCGGCGAATTCGGAGAGCTCTTCGCTGCACTGCGCCGCTCGCAAGCGGCTTCGTTCTTCGCCTTCTGCCGTCCGGCGAGAGCTGAACTCCAGCGGTCAGTTGCAGCTCTGCCCAACAGCGTGTTCTCAGTTCTGCGGGCAAGCACGCCCTCTTGCCTTGGCCCCGAGAGCAAAGCCCCGAGCGAGCACTCGACTCAGTGCAATGCACCCGGAAGGACGCTCTCGCTCGCCTTTCAAGGAGCGATTCCTAACAGCAGAAGCAGCAGAGGCACAAACTGCATGACGAGAAGGGACAACGTAGAACACGTCTCTGTCCTGGCACATTTTCGTGTGCGATACTTCCCTCCGGGTCTTCGGGCCTTGCGAAGCCCTGTGTACTGCGAGCGCTGCTACTCGCAGCTGAGAAGGACCGTGGAGCTAGCGGCGAATTCGGAGAGCTCTTCGCTGCACTGCGCCGCTCGCAAGCGGCTTCGTTCTTCGCCTTCTGCCGTCCGGCGAGAGCTGAACTCCAGCGGTCAGTTGCAGCTCTGCCCAACAGCGTGTTCTCAGTTCTGCGGGCAAGCACGCCCTCTTGCCTTGGCCCCGAGAGCAAAGCCCCGAGCGAGCACTCGACTTAGTGCAATGCACCCGGAAGGACGCTCTCGCTCGTCTTTCAAGGAGCGATTCCTAACAGCAGAAGCAGCAGAGGCACAAACTGCATGACGAGAAGGGACAACGTAGAACACGTCTCTGTCCTGGCCCATTTTCGTGTGCGATACTTCCCTCCGGGTCTTCGGGCCTTGCGAAGCTCTGTGTACTGCGAGCGCTGCTACTCGCAGCTGAGAAGGACCGTGGAGCTAGCGGCGAATTCGGAGAGCTCTTCGCTGCACTGCGCCGCTCGCAAGCGGCTTCGTTCTTCGCCTTCTGCCGTCCGGCGAGAGCTGAACTCCAGCGGTAAGTTTCAGCTCTGCCCAACAGCGTGTTCTCAGTTCTGCGGGCAAGCACGCCCTCTTGCCTTGGCCCCGAGAGCAAAGTCCCGAGCGAGCATTCGACTCAGTGCAATGCACCCGGAAGGACGCTCTCGCTCGTCTTTCAAGGAGCGATTCCTAACAGCAGAAGCAGCAGAGGCACAAACTGCATGACGAGAAGGGACAACGTAGAACACGTCTCTGTCCTGGCACATTTTCGTGTGCGATACTTCCCTCCGGGTCTTCGGGCCTTGCGAAGCCCTGTGTACTGCGAGCGCTGCTACTCGCAGCTGAGAAGGACCGTGGAGCTAGCGGCGAATTCGGAGAGCTCTTCGCTGCACTGCGCCGCTCGCAAGCGGCTTCGTTCTTCGCCTTCTGCCGTCCGGCGAGAGCTGAACTCCAGCGGTCAGTTGCAGCTCTGCCCAACAGCGTGTTCTCAGTTCTGCGGGCAAGCACGCCCTCTTGCCTTGGCCCCGAGAGCAAAGCCCCGAGCGAGCACTCGACTCAGTGCAATGCACCCGGAAGGACGCTCTCGCTCGCCTTTCAAGGAGCGATTCCTAACAGCAGAAGCAGCAGAGGCACAAACTGCATGACGAGAAGGGACAACGTAGAACACGTCTCTGTCCTGGCACATTTTCGTGTGCGATACTTCCCTCCGGGTCTTCGGGCCTTGCGAAGCCCTGTGTACTGCGAGCGCTGCTACTCGCAGCTGAGAAGGACCGTGGAGCTAGCGGCGAATTCGGAGAGCTCTTCGCTGCACTGCGCCGCTCGCAAGCGGCTTCGTTCTTCGCCTTCTGCCGTCCGGCGAGAGCTGAACTCCAGCGGTCAGTTGCAGCTCTGACCAACAGCGTGTTCTCAGTTCTGCGGGCAAGCACGCCCTCTTGCCTTGGCCCCGAGAGCAAAGCCCCGAGCGAGCACTCGACTCAGTGCAATGCACCCGGAAGGACGCTCTCGCTCGCCTTTCAAGGAGCGATTCCTAACAGCAGAAGCAGCAGAGGCACAAACTGCATGACGAGAAGGGACAACGTAGAACACGTCTCTGTCCTGGCACATTTTCGTGTGCGATACTTCCCTCCGGGTCTTCGGGCCTTGCGAAGCCCTGTGTACTGCGAGCGCTGCTACTCGCAGCTGAGAAGGACCGTGGAGCTAGCGGCGAATTCGGAGAGCTCTTCGCTGCACTGCGCCGCTCGCAAGCGGCTTCGTTCTTCGCCTTCTGCCGTCCGGCGAGAGCTGAACTCCAGCGGTAAGTTGCAGCTCTGCCCAACAGCGTGTTCTCAGTTCTGCGGGCAAGCACGCCCTCTTGCCTTGGCCCCGAGAGCAAAGCCCCGAGCGAGCACTCGACTCAGTGCAATGCACCCGGAAGGACGCTCTCGCTCGTCTTTCAAGGAGCGATTCCTAACAGCAGAAGCAGCAGAGGCACAAACTGCATGACGAGAAGGGACAACGTAGAACACGTCTCTGTCCTGGCCCATTTTCGTGTGCGATACTTCCCTCCGGGTCTTCGGGCCTTGCGAAGCTCTGTGTACTGCGAGCGCTGCTACTCGCAGCTGAGAAGGACCGTGGAGCTAGCGGCGAATTCGGAGAGCTCTTCGCTGCACTGCGCCGCTCGCAAGCGGCTTCGTTCTTCGCCTTCTGCCGTCCGGCGAGAGCTGAACTCCAGCGGTAAGTTTCAGCTCTGCCCAACAGCGTGTTCTCAGTTCTGCGGGCAAGCACGCCCTCTTGCCTTGGCCCCGAGAGCAAAGTCCCGAGCGAGCATTCGACTCAGTGCAATGCACCCGGAAGGACGCTCTCGCTCGTCTTTCAAGGAGCGATTCCTAACAGCAGAAGCAGCAGAGGCACAAACTGCATGACGAGAAGGGACAACGTAGAACACGTCTCTGTCCTGGCACATTTTCGTGTGCGATACTTCCCTCCGGGTCTTCGGGCCTTGCGAAGCCCTGTGTACTGCGAGCGCTGCTACTCGCAGCTGAGAAGGACCGTGGAGCTAGCGGCGAATTCGGAGAGCTCTTCGCTGCACTGCGCCGCTCGCAAGCGGCTTCGTTCTTCGCCTTCTGCCGTCCGGCGAGAGCTGAACTCCAGCGGTCAGTTGCAGCTCTGACCAACAGCGTGTTCTCAGTTCTGCGGGCAAGCACGCCCTCTTGCCTTGGCCCCGAGAGCAAAGCCCCGAGCGAGCACTCGACTCAGTGCAATGCACCCGGAAGGACGCTCTCGCTCGCCTTTCACGGAGCGATTCCTAACAGCAGAAGCAGCAGAGGCACAAACTGCATGACGAGAAGGGACAACGTAGAACACGTCTCTGTCCTGGCACATTTTCGTGTGCGATACTTCCCTCCGGGTCTTCGGGCCTTGCGAAGCCCTGTGTACTGCGAGCGCTGCTACTCGCAGCTGAGAAGGACCGTGGAGCTAGCGGCGAATTCGGAGAGCTCTTCGCTGCACTGCGCCGCTCGCAAGCGGCTTCGTTCTTCGCCTTCTGCCGTCCGGCGAGAGCTGAACTCCAGCGGTCAGTTGCAGCTCTGACCAACAGCGTGTTCTCAGTTCTGCGGGCAAGCACGCCCTCTTGCCTTGGCCCCGAGAGCAAAGCCCCGAGCGAGCACTCGACTCAGTGCAATGCACCCGGAAGGACGCTCTCGCTCGCCTTTCAAGGAGCGATTCCTAACAGCAGAAGCAGCAGAGGCACAAACTGCATGACGAGAAGGGACAACGTAGAACACGTCTCTGTCCTGGCACATTTTGGTGTGCGATACTTCCCTCCGGGTCTTCGGGCCTTGCGAAGCCCTGTGTACTGCGAGCGCTGCTACTCGCAGCTGAGAAGGACCGTGGAGCTAGCGGCGAATTCGGAGAGCTCTTCGCTGCACTGCGCCGCTCGCAAGCGGCTTCGTTCTTCGCCTTCTGCCGTCCGGCGAGAGCTGAACTCCAGCGGTCAGTTGCAGCTCTGCCCAACAGCGTGTTCTCAGTTCTGCGGGCAAGCACGCCCTCTTGCCTTGGCCCCGAGTGCAAAGTCCCGAGCGAGCACTCGACTCAGTGCAATGCACCCGGAAGGACGCTCTCGCTCGCCTTTCAAGGAGCGATTCCTAACAGCAGAAGCAGCAGAGGCACAAACTGCATGACGAGAAGGGACAACGTAGAACACGTCTCTGTCCTGGCACATTTTCGTGTGCGATACTTCCCTCCGGGTCTTCGGGCCTTGCGAAGCCCTGTGTACTGCGAGCGCTGCTACTCGCAGCTGAGAAGGACCGTGGAGCTAGCGGCGAATTCGGAGAGCTCTTCGCTGCACTGCGCCGCTCGCAAGCGGCTTCGTTCTTCGCCTTCTGCCGTCCGGCGAGAGCTGAACTCCAGCGGTAAGTTGCAGCTCTGCCCAACAGCGTGTTCTCAGTTCTGCGGGCAAGCACGCCCTCTTGCCTTGGCCCCGAGAGCAAAGTCCCGAGCGAGCATTCGACTCAGTGCAATGCACCCGGAAGGACGCTCTCGCTCGTCTTTCAAGGAGCGATTCCTAACAGCAGAAGCAGCAGAGGCACAAACTGCATGACGAGAAGGGACAACGTAGAACACGTCTCTGTCCTGGCACATTTTCGTGTGCGATACTTCCCTCCGGGTCTTCGGGCCTTGCGAAGCCCTGTGTACTGCGAGCGCTGCTACTCGCAGCTGAGAAGGACCGTGGAGCTAGCGGCGAATTCGGAGAGCTCTTCGCTGCACTGCGCCGCTCGCAAGCGGCTTCGTTCTTCGCCTTCTGCCGTCCGGCGAGAGCTGAACTCCAGCGGTCAGTTGCAGCTCTGACCAACAGCGTGTTCTCAGTTCTGCGGGCAAGCACGCCCTCTTGCCTTGGCCCCGAGAGCAAAGCCCCGAGCGAGCACTCGACTCAGTGCAATGCACCCGGAAGGACGCTCTCGCTCGCCTTTCAAGGAGCGATTCCTAACAGCAGAAGCAGCAGAGGCACAAACTGCATGACGAGAAGGGACAACGTAGAACACGTCTCTGTCCTGGCACATTTTCGTGTGCGATACTTCCCTCCGGGTCTTCGGGCCTTGCGAAGCCCTGTGTACTGCGAGCGCTGCTACTCGCAGCTGAGAAGGACCGTGGAGCTAGCGGCGAATTCGGAGAGCTCTTCGCTGCACTGCGCCGCTCGCAAGCGGCTTCGTTCTTCGCCTTCTGCCGTCCGGCGAGAGCTGAACTCCAGCGGTCAGTTGCAGCTCTGACCAACAGCGTGTTCTCAGTTCTGCGGGCAAGCACGCCCTCTTGCCTTGGCCCCGAGAGCAAAGCCCCGAGCGAGCACTCGACTCAGTGCAATGCACCCGGAAGGACGCTCTCGCTCGCCTTTCAAGGAGCGATTCCTAACAGCAGAAGCAGCAGAAGCACAAACTGCATGACGAGAAGGGACAACGTAGAACACGTCTCTGTCCTGGCACATTTTCGTGTGCGATACTTCCCTCCGGGTCTTCGGGCCTTGCGAAGCCCTGTGTACTGCGAGCGCTGCTACTCGCAGCTGAGAAGGACCGTGGAGCTAGCGGCGAATTCGGAGAGCTCTTCGCTGCACTGCGCCGCTCGCAAGCGGCTTCGTTCTTCGCCTTCTGCCGTCCGGCGAGAGCTGAACTCCAGCGGTCAGTTGCAGCTCTGCCCAACAGCGTGTTCTCAGTTCTGCGGGCAAGCACGCCCTCTTGCCTTGGCCCCGAGAGCAAAGCCCCGAGCGAGCACTCGACTCAGTGCAATGCACCCGGAAGGACGCTCTCGCTCGTCTTTCAAGGAGCGATTACCTACAGCAGAAGCAGCAGAGGCACAAACTGCATGACGAGAAGGGACAACGTAGAACACGTCTCTGTCCTGGCGCATTTTCGTGTGCGATACTTCCCTCCGGGTCTTCGGGCCTTGCGAAGCCCTGTGTACTGCGAGCGCTGCTACTCGCAGCTGAGAAGGACCGTGGAGCTAGCGGCGAATTCGGAGAGCTCTTCGCTGCACTGCGCCGCTCGCAAGCGGCTTCGTTCTTCGCCTTCTGCCGTCCGGCGAGAGCTGAACTCCAGCGGTCAGTTGCAGCTCTGCCCAACAGCGTGTTCTCAGTTCTGCGGGCAAGCACGCCCTCTTGCCTTGGCCCCGAGAGCAAAGCCCCGAGCGAGCACTCGACTCAGTGCAATGCACCCGGAAGGACGCTCTCGCTCGTCTTTCAAGGAGCGATTACCTACAGCAGAAGCAGCAGAGGCACAAACTGCATGACGAGAAGGGACAACGTAGAACACGTCTCTGTCCTGGCGCATTTTCGTGTGCGATACTTCCCTCCGGGTCTTCGGGCCTTGCGAAGCCCTGTGTACTGCGAGCGCTGCTACTCGCAGCTGAGAAGGACCGTGGAGCTAGCGGCGAATTCGGAGAGCTCTTCGCTGCACTGCGCCGCTCGCAAGCGGCTTCGTTCTTCGCCTTCTGCCGTCCGGCGAGAGCTGAACTCCAGCGGTCAGTTGCAGCTCTGCCCAACAGCGTGTTCTCAGTTCTGCGGGCAAGCACGCCCTCTTGCCTTGGCCCCGAGAGCAAAGCCCCGAGCGAGCACTCGACTCAGTGCAATGCACCCAGAAGGACGCTCTCGCTCGCCTTTCAAGGAGCGATTCCTAACAGCAGAAGCAGCAGAGGCACAAACTGCATGACGAGAAGGGACAACGTAGAACACGTCTCTGTCCTGGCACATTTTCGTGTGCGATACTTCCCTCCGGGTCTTCGGGCCTTGCGAAGCCCTGTGTACTGCGAGCGCTGCTACTCGCAGCTGAGAAGGACCGTGGAGCTAGCGGCGAATTCGGAGAGCTCTTCGCTGCACTGCGCCGCTCGCAAGCGGCTTCGTTCTTCGCCTTCTGCCGTCCGGCGAGAGCTGAACTCCAGCGGTCAGTTGCAGCTCTGCCCAACAGCGTGTTCTCAGTTCTGCGGGCAAGCACGCCCTCTTGCCTTGGCCCCGAGAGCAAAGCCCCGAGCGAGCACTCGACTCAGTGCAATGCACCCGGAAGGACGCTCTCGCTCGCCTTTCAAGGAGCGATTCCTAACAGCAGAAGCAGCAGAGGCACAAACTGCATGACGAGAAGGGACAACGTAGAACACGTCTCTGTCCTGGCACATTTTCGTGTGCGATACTTCCCTCCGGGTCTTCGGGCCTTGCGAAGCCCTGTGTACTGCGAGCGCTGCTACTCGCAGCTGAGAAGGACCGTGGAGCTAGCGGCGAATTCGGAGAGCTCTTCGCTGCACTGCGCCGCTCGCAAGCGGCTTCGTTCTTCGCCTTCTGCCGTCCGGCGAGAGCTGAACTCCAGCGGTCAGTTGCAGCTCTGCCCAACAGCGTGTTCTCAGTTCTGCGGGCAAGCACGCCCTCTTGCCTTGGCCCCGAGAGCAAAGTCCCGAGCGAGCACTCGACTCAGTGCAATGCACCCGGAAGGACGCTCTCGCTCGCCTTTCAAGGAGCGATTCCTAACAGCAGAAGCAGCAGAGGCACAAACTGCATGACGAGAAGGGACAACGTAGAACACGTCTCTGTCCTGGCACATTTTCGTGTGCGATACTTCCCTCCGGGTCTTCGGGCCTTGCGAAGCCCTGTGTACTGCGAGCGCTGCTACTCGCAGCTGAGAAGGACCGTGGAGCTAGCGGCGAATTCGGAGAGCTCTTCGCTGCACTGCGCCGCTCGCAAGCGGCTTCGTTCTTCGCCTTCTGCCGTCCGGCGAGAGCTGAACTCCAGCGGTCAGTTGCAGCTCTGCCCAACAGCGTGTTCTCAGTTCTGCGGGCAAGCACGCCCTCTTGCCTTGGCCCCGAGAGCAAAGCCCCGAGCGAGCACTCGACTCAGTGCAATGCACCCGGAAGGACGCTCTCGCTCGTCTTTCAAGGAGCGATTCCTAACAGCAGAAGCAGCAGAGGCACAAACTGCATGACGAGAAGGGACAACGTAGAACACGTCTCTGTCCTGGCACATTTTCGTGTGCGATACTTCCCTCCGGGTCTTCGGGCCTTGCGAAGCCCTGTGTACTGCGAGCGCTGCTACTCGCAGCTGAGAAGGACCGTGGAGCTAGCGGCGAATTCGGAGAGCTCTTCGCTGCACTGCGCCGCTCGCAAGCGGCTTCGTTCTTCGCCTTCTGCCGTCCGGCGAGAGCTGAACTCCAGCGGTCAGTTGCAGCTCTGCCCAACAGCGTGTTCTCAGTTCTGCGGGCAAGCACGCCCTCTTGCCTTGGCCCCGAGAGCAAAGCCCCGAGCGAGCACTCGACTCAGTGCAATGCACCCAGAAGGACGCTCTCGCTCGCCTTTCAAGGAGCGATTCCTAACAGCAGAAGCAGCAGAGGCACAAACTGCATGACGAGAAGGGACAACGTAGAACACGTCTCTGTCCTGGCACATTTTCGTGTGCGATACTTCCCTCCGGGTCTTCGGGCCTTGCGAAGCCCTGTGTACTGCGAGCGCTGCTACTCGCAGCTGAGAAGGACCGTGGAGCTAGCGGCGAATTCGGAGAGCTCTTCGCTGCACTGCGCCGCTCGCAAGCGGCTTCGTTCTTCGCCTTCTGCCGTCCGGCGAGAGCTGAACTCCAGCGGTCAGTTGCAGCTCTGCCCAACAGCGTGTTCTCAGTTCTGCGGGCAAGCACGCCCTCTTGCCTTGGCCCCGAGAGCAAAGCCCCGAGCGAGCACTCGACTCAGTGCAATGCACCCGGAAGGACGCTCTCGCTCGTCTTTCAAGGAGCGATTCCTAACAGCAGAAGCAGCAGAGGCACAAACTGCATGACGAGAAGGGACAACGTAGAACACGTCTCTGTCCTGGCACATTTTCGTGTGCGATACTTCCCTCCGGGTCTTCGGGCCTTGCGAAGCCCTGTGTACTGCGAGCGCTGCTACTCGCAGCTGAGAAGGACCGTGGAGCTAGCGGCGAATTCGGAGAGCTCTTCGCTGCACTGCGCCGCTCGCAAGCGGCTTCGTTCTTCGCCTTCTGCCGTCCGGCGAGAGCTGAACTCCAGCGGTCAGTTGCAGCTCTGCCCAACAGCGTGTTCTCAGTTCTGCGGGCAAGCACGCCCTCTTGCCTTGGCCCCGAGAGCAAAGCCCCGAGCGAGCACTCGACTCAGTGCAATGCACCCGGAAGGACGCTCTCGCTCGCCTTTCAAGGAGCGATTCCTAACAGCAGAAGCAGCAGAGGCACAAACTGCATGACGAGAAGGGACAACGTAGAACACGTCTCTGTCCTGGCACATTTTCGTGTGCGATACTTCCCTCCGGGTCTTCGGGCCTTGCGAAGCCCTGTGTACTGCGAGCGCTGCTACTCGCAGCTGAGAAGGACCGTGGAGCTAGCGGCGAATTCGGAGAGCTCTTCGCTGCACTGCGCCGCTCGCAAGCGGCTTCGTTCTTCGCCTTCTGCCGTCCGGCGAGAGCTGAACTCCAGCGGTCAGTTGCAGCTCTGCCCAACAGCGTGTTCTCAGTTCTGCGGGCAAGCACGCCCTCTTGCCTTGGCCCCGAGAGCAAAGCCCCGAGCGAGCACTCGACTCAGTGCAATGCACCCGGAAGGACGCTCTCGCTCGCCTTTCAAGGAGCGATTCCTAACAGCAGAAGCAGCAGAGGCACAAACTGCATGACGAGAAGGGACAACGTAGAACACGTCTCTGTCCTGGCACATTTTCGTGTGCGATACTTCCCTCCGGGTCTTCGGGCCTTGCGAAGCCCTGTGTACTGCGAGCGCTGCTACTCGCAGCTGAGAAGGACCGTGGAGCTAGCGGCGAATTCGGAGAGCTCTTCGCTGCACTGCGCCGCTCGCAAGCGGCTTCGTTCTTCGCCTTCTGCCGTCCGGCGAGAGCTGAACTCCAGCGGTCAGTTGCAGCTCTGACCAACAGCGTGTTCTCAGTTCTGCGGGCAAGCACGCCCTCTTGCCTTGGCCCCGAGAGCAAAGTCCCGAGCGAGCATTCGACTCAGTGCAATGCACCCGGAAGGACGCTCTCGCTCGCCTTTCAAGGAGCGATTCCTAACAGCAGAAGCAGCAGAGGCACAAACTGCATGACGAGAAGGGACAACGTAGAAACACGTCTCTGTCCTGGCACATTTTCGTGTGCGATACTTCCCTCCGGGTCTTCGGGCCTTGCGAAGCCCTGTGTACTGCGAGCGCTGCTACTCGCAGCTGAGAAGGACCGTGGAGCTAGCGGCGAATTCGGAGAGCTCTTCGCTGCACTGCGCCGCTCGCAAGCGGCTTCGTTCTTCGCCTTCTGCCGTCCGGCGAGAGCTGAACTCCAGCGGTCAGTTGCAGCTCTGCCCAACAGCGTGTTCTCAGTTCTGCGGGCAAGCACGCCCTCTTGCCTTGGCCCCGAGAGCAAAGCCCCGAGCGAGCACTCGACTCAGTGCAATGCACCCAGAAGGACGCTCTCGCTCGCCTTTCAAGGAGCGATTCCTAACAGCAGAAGCAGCAGAGGCACAAACTGCATGACGAGAAGGGACAACGTAGAACACGTCTCTGTCCTGGCACATTTTCGTGTGCGATACTTCCCTCCGGGTCTTCGGGCCTTGCGAAGCCCTGTGTACTGCGAGCGCTGCTACTCGCAGCTGAGAAGGACCGTGGAGCTAGCGGCGAATTCGGAGAGCTCTTCGCTGCACTGCGCCGCTCGCAAGCGGCTTCGTTCTTCGCCTTCTGCCGTCCGGCGAGAGCTGAACTCCAGCGGTCAGTTGCAGCTCTGCCCAACAGCGTGTTCTCAGTTCTGCGGGCAAGCACGCCCTCTTGCCTTGGCCCCGAGAGCAAAGCCCCGAGCGAGCACTCGACTCAGTGCAATGCACCCGGAAGGACGCTCTCGCTCGTCTTTCAAGGAGCGATTCCTAACAGCAGAAGCAGCAGAGGCACAAACTGCATGACGAGAAGGGACAACGTAGAACACGTCTCTGTCCTGGCACATTTTCGTGTGCGATACTTCCCTCCGGGTCTTCGGGCCTTGCGAAGCCCTGTGTACTGCGAGCGCTGCTACTCGCAGCTGAGAAGGACCGTGGAGCTAGCGGCGAATTCGGAGAGCTCTTCGCTGCACTGCGCCGCTCGCAAGCGGCTTCGTTCTTCGCCTTCTGCCGTCCGGCGAGAGCTGAACTCCAGCGGTCAGTTGCAGCTCTGCCCAACAGCGTGTTCTCAGTTCTGCGGGCAAGCACGCCCTCTTGCCTTGGCCCCGAGAGCAAAGCCCCGAGCGAGCACTCGACTCAGTGCAATGCACCCGGAAGGACGCTCTCGCTCGCCTTTCAAGGAGCGATTCCTAACAGCAGAAGCAGCAGAGGCACAAACTGCATGACGAGAAGGGACAACGTAGAACACGTCTCTGTCCTGGCACATTTTCGTGTGCGATACTTCCCTCCGGGTCTTCGGGCCTTGCGAAGCCCTGTGTACTGCGAGCGCTGCTACTCGCAGCTGAGAAGGACCGTGGAGCTAGCGGCGAATTCGGAGAGCTCTTCGCTGCACTGCGCCGCTCGCAAGCGGCTTCGTTCTTCGCCTTCTGCCGTCCGGCGAGAGCTGAACTCCAGCGGTCAGTTGCAGCTCTGCCCAACAGCGTGTTCTCAGTTCTGCGGGCAAGCACGCCCTCTTGCCTTGGCCCCGAGAGCAAAGCCCCGAGCGAGCACTCGACTCAGTGCAATGCACCCGGAAGGACGCTCTCGCTCGCCTTTCAAGGAGCGATTCCTAACAGCAGAAGCAGCAGAGGCACAAACTGCATGACGAGAAGGGACAACGTAGAACACGTCTCTGTCCTGGCACATTTTCGTGTGCGATACTTCCCTCCGGGTCTTCGGGCCTTGCGAAGCCCTGTGTACTGCGAGCGCTGCTACTCGCAGCTGAGAAGGACCGTGGAGCTAGCGGCGAATTCGGAGAGCTCTTCGCTGCACTGCGCCGCTCGCAAGCGGCTTCGTTCTTCGCCTTCTGCCGTCCGGCGAGAGCTGAACTCCAGCGGTCAGTTGCAGCTCTGCCCAACAGCGTGTTCTCAGTTCTGCGGGCAAGCACGCCCTCTTGCCTTGGCCCCGAGAGCAAAGTCCCGAGCGAGCACTCGACTCAGTGCAATGCACCCGGAAGGACGCTCTCGCTCGCCTTTCAAGGAGCGATTCCTAACAGCAGAAGCAGCAGAGGCACAAACTGCATGACGAGAAGGGACAACGTAGAACACGTCTCTGTCCTGGCACATTTTCGTGTGCGATACTTCCCTCCGGGTCTTCGGGCCTTGCGAAGCCCTGTGTACTGCGAGCGCTGCTACTCGCAGCTGAGAAGGACCGTGGAGCTAGCGGCGAATTCGGAGAGCTCTTCGCTGCACTGCGCCGCTCGCAAGCGGCTTCGTTCTTCGCCTTCTGCCGTCCGGCGAGAGCTGAACTCCAGCGGTCAGTTGCAGCTCTGCCCAACAGCGTGTTCTCAGTTCTGCGGGCAAGCACGCCCTCTTGCCTTGGCCCCGAGAGCAAAGCCCCGAGCGAGCACTCGACTCAGTGCAATGCACCCGGAAGGACGCTCTCGCTCGTCTTTCAAGGAGCGATTCCTAACAGCAGAAGCAGCAGAGGCACAAACTGCATGACGAGAAGGGACAACGTAGAACACGTCTCTGTCCTGGCACATTTTCGTGTGCGATACTTCCCTCCGGGTCTTCGGGCCTTGCGAAGCCCTGTGTACTGCGAGCGCTGCTACTCGCAGCTGAGAAGGACCGTGGAGCTAGCGGCGAATTCGGAGAGCTCTTCGCTGCACTGCGCCGCTCGCAAGCGGCTTCGTTCTTCGCCTTCTGCCGTCCGGCGAGAGCTGAACTCCAGCGGTCAGTTGCAGCTCTGCCCAACAGCGTGTTCTCAGTTCTGCGGGCAAGCACGCCCTCTTGCCTTGGCCCCGAGAGCAAAGCCCCGAGCGAGCACTCGACTCAGTGCAATGCACCCAGAAGGACGCTCTCGCTCGCCTTTCAAGGAGCGATTCCTAACAGCAGAAGCAGCAGAGGCACAAACTGCATGACGAGAAGGGACAACGTAGAACACGTCTCTGTCCTGGCACATTTTCGTGTGCGATACTTCCCTCCGGGTCTTCGGGCCTTGCGAAGCCCTGTGTACTGCGAGCGCTGCTACTCGCAGCTGAGAAGGACCGTGGAGCTAGCGGCGAATTCGGAGAGCTCTTCGCTGCACTGCGCCGCTCGCAAGCGGCTTCGTTCTTCGCCTTCTGCCGTCCGGCGAGAGCTGAACTCCAGCGGTCAGTTGCAGCTCTGCCCAACAGCGTGTTCTCAGTTCTGCGGGCAAGCACGCCCTCTTGCCTTGGCCCCGAGAGCAAAGCCCCGAGCGAGCACTCGACTCAGTGCAATGCACCCGGAAGGACGCTCTCGCTCGTCTTTCAAGGAGCGATTCCTAACAGCAGAAGCAGCAGAGGCACAAACTGCATGACGAGAAGGGACAACGTAGAACACGTCTCTGTCCTGGCACATTTTCGTGTGCGATACTTCCCTCCGGGTCTTCGGGCCTTGCGAAGCCCTGTGTACTGCGAGCGCTGCTACTCGCAGCTGAGAAGGACCGTGGAGCTAGCGGCGAATTCGGAGAGCTCTTCGCTGCACTGCGCCGCTCGCAAGCGGCTTCGTTCTTCGCCTTCTGCCGTCCGGCGAGAGCTGAACTCCAGCGGTCAGTTGCAGCTCTGCCCAACAGCGTGTTCTCAGTTCTGCGGGCAAGCACGCCCTCTTGCCTTGGCCCCGAGAGCAAAGTCCCGAGCGAGCACTCGACTCAGTGCAATGCACCCGGAAGGACGCTCTCGCTCGCCTTTCAAGGAGCGATTCCTAACAGCAGAAGCAGCAGAGGCACAAACTGCATGACGAGAAGGGACAACGTAGAACACGTCTCTGTCCTGGCACATTTTCGTGTGCGATACTTCCCTCCGGGTCTTCGGGCCTTGCGAAGCCCTGTGTACTGCGAGCGCTGCTACTCGCAGCTGAGAAGGACCGTGGAGCTAGCGGCGAATTCGGAGAGCTCTTCGCTGCACTGCGCCGCTCGCAAGCGGCTTCGTTCTTCGCCTTCTGCCGTCCGGCGAGAGCTGAACTCCAGCGGTCAGTTGCAGCTCTGCCCAACAGCGTGTTCTCAGTTCTGCGGGCAAGCACGCCCTCTTGCCTTGGCCCCGAGAGCAAAGCCCCGAGCGAGCACTCGACTCAGTGCAATGCACCCGGAAGGACGCTCTCGCTCGTCTTTCAAGGAGCGATTCCTAACAGCAGAAGCAGCAGAGGCACAAACTGCATGACGAGAAGGGACAACGTAGAACACGTCTCTGTCCTGGCACATTTTCGTGTGCGATACTTCCCTCCGGGTCTTCGGGCCTTGCGAAGCCCTGTGTACTGCGAGCGCTGCTACTCGCAGCTGAGAAGGACCGTGGAGCTAGCGGCGAATTCGGAGAGCTCTTCGCTGCACTGCGCCGCTCGCAAGCGGCTTCGTTCTTCGCCTTCTGCCGTCCGGCGAGAGCTGAACTCCAGCGGTCAGTTGCAGCTCTGCCCAACAGCGTGTTCTCAGTTCTGCGGGCAAGCACGCCCTCTTGCCTTGGCCCCGAGAGCAAAGCCCCGAGCGAGCACTCGACTCAGTGCAATGCACCCAGAAGGACGCTCTCGCTCGCCTTTCAAGGAGCGATTCCTAACAGCAGAAGCAGCAGAGGCACAAACTGCATGACGAGAAGGGACAACGTAGAACACGTCTCTGTCCTGGCACATTTTCGTGTGCGATACTTCCCTCCGGGTCTTCGGGCCTTGCGAAGCCCTGTGTACTGCGAGCGCTGCTACTCGCAGCTGAGAAGGACCGTGGAGCTAGCGGCGAATTCGGAGAGCTCTTCGCTGCACTGCGCCGCTCGCAAGCGGCTTCGTTCTTCGCCTTCTGCCGTCCGGCGAGAGCTGAACTCCAGCGGTCAGTTGCAGCTCTGCCCAACAGCGTGTTCTCAGTTCTGCGGGCAAGCACGCCCTCTTGCCTTGGCCCCGAGAGCAAAGCCCCGAGCGAGCACTCGACTCAGTGCAATGCACCCGGAAGGACGCTCTCGCTCGTCTTTCAAGGAGCGATTCCTAACAGCAGAAGCAGCAGAGGCACAAACTGCATGACGAGAAGGGACAACGTAGAACACGTCTCTGTCCTGGCACATTTTCGTGTGCGATACTTCCCTCCGGGTCTTCGGGCCTTGCGAAGCCCTGTGTACTGCGAGCGCTGCTACTCGCAGCTGAGAAGGACCGTGGAGCTAGCGGCGAATTCGGAGAGCTCTTCGCTGCACTGCGCCGCTCGCAAGCGGCTTCGTTCTTCGCCTTCTGCCGTCCGGCGAGAGCTGAACTCCAGCGGTCAGTTGCAGCTCTGCCCAACAGCGTGTTCTCAGTTCTGCGGGCAAGCACGCCCTCTTGCCTTGGCCCCGAGAGCAAAGCCCCGAGCGAGCACTCGACTCAGTGCAATGCACCCGGAAGGACGCTCTCGCTCGCCTTTCAAGGAGCGATTCCTAACAGCAGAAGCAGCAGAGGCACAAACTGCATGACGAGAAGGGACAACGTAGAACACGTCTCTGTCCTGGCACATTTTCGTGTGCGATACTTCCCTCCGGGTCTTCGGGCCTTGCGAAGCCCTGTGTACTGCGAGCGCTGCTACTCGCAGCTGAGAAGGACCGTGGAGCTAGCGGCGAATTCGGAGAGCTCTTCGCTGCACTGCGCCGCTCGCAAGCGGCTTCGTTCTTCGCCTTCTGCCGTCCGGCGAGAGCTGAACTCCAGCGGTCAGTTGCAGCTCTGCCCAACAGCGTGTTCTCAGTTCTGCGGGCAAGCACGCCCTCTTGCCTTGGCCCCGAGAGCAAAGCCCCGAGCGAGCACTCGACTCAGTGCAATGCACCCGGAAGGACGCTCTCGCTCGCCTTTCAAGGAGCGATTCCTAACAGCAGAAGCAGCAGAGGCACAAACTGCATGACGAGAAGGGACAACGTAGAACACGTCTCTGTCCTGGCACATTTTCGTGTGCGATACTTCCCTCCGGGTCTTCGGGCCTTGCGAAGCCCTGTGTACTGCGAGCGCTGCTACTCGCAGCTGAGAAGGACCGTGGAGCTAGCGGCGAATTCGGAGAGCTCTTCGCTGCACTGCGCCGCTCGCAAGCGGCTTCGTTCTTCGCCTTCTGCCGTCCGGCGAGAGCTGAACTCCAGCGGTCAGTTGCAGCTCTGACCAACAGCGTGTTCTCAGTTCTGCGGGCAAGCACGCCCTCTTGCCTTGGCCCCGAGAGCAAAGTCCCGAGCGAGCATTCGACTCAGTGCAATGCACCCGGAAGGACGCTCTCGCTCGCCTTTCAAGGAGCGATTCCTAACAGCAGAAGCAGCAGAGGCACAAACTGCATGACGAGAAGGGACAACGTAGAACACGTCTCTGTCCTGGCACATTTTCGTGTGCGATACTTCCCTCCGGGTCTTCGGGCCTTGCGAAGCCCTGTGTACTGCGAGCGCTGCTACTCGCAGCTGAGAAGGACCGTGGAGCTAGCGGCGAATTCGGAGAGCTCTTCGCTGCACTGCGCCGCTCGCAAGCGGCTTCGTTCTTCGCCTTCTGCCGTCCGGCGAGAGCTGAACTCCAGCGGTCAGTTGCAGCTCTGCCCAACAGCGTGTTCTCAGTTCTGCGGGCAAGCACGCCCTCTTGCCTTGGCCCCGAGAGCAAAGCCCCGAGCGAGCACTCGACTCAGTGCAATGCACCCAGAAGGACGCTCTCGCTCGCCTTTCAAGGAGCGATTCCTAACAGCAGAAGCAGCAGAGGCACAAACTGCATGACGAGAAGGGACAACGTAGAACACGTCTCTGTCCTGGCACATTTTCGTGTGCGATACTTCCCTCCGGGTCTTCGGGCCTTGCGAAGCCCTGTGTACTGCGAGCGCTGCTACTCGCAGCTGAGAAGGACCGTGGAGCTAGCGGCGAATTCGGAGAGCTCTTCGCTGCACTGCGCCGCTCGCAAGCGGCTTCGTTCTTCGCCTTCTGCCGTCCGGCGAGAGCTGAACTCCAGCGGTCAGTTGCAGCTCTGCCCAACAGCGTGTTCTCAGTTCTGCGGGCAAGCACGCCCTCTTGCCTTGGCCCCGAGAGCAAAGCCCCGAGCGAGCACTCGACTCAGTGCAATGCACCCGGAAGGACGCTCTCGCTCGTCTTTCAAGGAGCGATTCCTAACAGCAGAAGCAGCAGAGGCACAAACTGCATGACGAGAAGGGACAACGTAGAACACGTCTCTGTCCTGGCACATTTTCGTGTGCGATACTTCCCTCCGGGTCTTCGGGCCTTGCGAAGCCCTGTGTACTGCGAGCGCTGCTACTCGCAGCTGAGAAGGACCGTGGAGCTAGCGGCGAATTCGGAGAGCTCTTCGCTGCACTGCGCCGCTCGCAAGCGGCTTCGTTCTTCGCCTTCTGCCGTCCGGCGAGAGCTGAACTCCAGCGGTCAGTTGCAGCTCTGCCCAACAGCGTGTTCTCAGTTCTGCGGGCAAGCACGCCCTCTTGCCTTGGCCCCGAGAGCAAAGCCCCGAGCGAGCACTCGACTCAGTGCAATGCACCCGGAAGGACGCTCTCGCTCGCCTTTCAAGGAGCGATTCCTAACAGCAGAAGCAGCAGAGGCACAAACTGCATGACGAGAAGGGACAACGTAGAACACGTCTCTGTCCTGGCACATTTTCGTGTGCGATACTTCCCTCCGGGTCTTCGGGCCTTGCGAAGCCCTGTGTACTGCGAGCGCTGCTACTCGCAGCTGAGAAGGACCGTGGAGCTAGCGGCGAATTCGGAGAGCTCTTCGCTGCACTGCGCCGCTCGCAAGCGGCTTCGTTCTTCGCCTTCTGCCGTCCGGCGAGAGCTGAACTCCAGCGGTCAGTTGCAGCTCTGCCCAACAGCGTGTTCTCAGTTCTGCGGGCAAGCACGCCCTCTTGCCTTGGCCCCGAGAGCAAAGCCCCGAGCGAGCACTCGACTCAGTGCAATGCACCCGGAAGGACGCTCTCGCTCGTCTTTCAAGGAGCGATTCCTAACAGCAGAAGCAGCAGAGGCACAAACTGCATGACGAGAAGGGACAACGTAGAACACGTCTCTGTCCTGGCCCATTTTCGTGTGCGATACTTCCCTCCGGGTCTTCGGGCCTTGCGAAGCTCTGTGTACTGCGAGCGCTGCTACTCGCAGCTGAGAAGGACCGTGGAGCTAGCGGCGAATTCGGAGAGCTCTTCGCTGCACTGCGCCGCTCGCAAGCGGCTTCGTTCTTCGCCTTCTGCCGTCCGGCGAGAGCTGAACTCCAGCGGTAAGTTTCAGCTCTGCCCAACAGCGTGTTCTCAGTTCTGCGGGCAAGCACGCCCTCTTGCCTTGGCCCCGAGAGCAAAGTCCCGAGCGAGCATTCGACTCAGTGCAATGCACCCGGAAGGACGCTCTCGCTCGTCTTTCAAGGAGCGATTCCTAACAGCAGAAGCAGCAGAGGCACAAACTGCATGACGAGAAGGGACAACGTAGAACACGTCTCTGTCCTGGCACATTTTCGTGTGCGATACTTCCCTCCGGGTCTTCGGGCCTTGCGAAGCCCTGTGTACTGCGAGCGCTGCTACTCGCAGCTGAGAAGGACCGTGGAGCTAGCGGCGAATTCGGAGAGCTCTTCGCTGCACTGCGCCGCTCGCAAGCGGCTTCGTTCTTCGCCTTCTGCCGTCCGGCGAGAGCTGAACTCCAGCGGTCAGTTGCAGCTCTGCCCAACAGCGTGTTCTCAGTTCTGCGGGCAAGCACGCCCTCTTGCCTTGGCCCCGAGAGCAAAGCCCCGAGCGAGCACTCGACTCAGTGCAATGCACCCGGAAGGACGCTCTCGCTCGCCTTTCAAGGAGCGATTCCTAACAGCAGAAGCAGCAGAGGCACAAACTGCATGACGAGAAGGGACAACGTAGAACACGTCTCTGTCCTGGCACATTTTCGTGTGCGATACTTCCCTCCGGGTCTTCGGGCCTTGCGAAGCCCTGTGTACTGCGAGCGCTGCTACTCGCAGCTGAGAAGGACCGTGGAGCTAGCGGCGAATTCGGAGAGCTCTTCGCTGCACTGCGCCGCTCGCAAGCGGCTTCGTTCTTCGCCTTCTGCCGTCCGGCGAGAGCTGAACTCCAGCGGTCAGTTGCAGCTCTGACCAACAGCGTGTTCTCAGTTCTGCGGGCAAGCACGCCCTCTTGCCTTGGCCCCGAGAGCAAAGTCCCGAGCGAGCACTCGACTCAGTGCAATGCACCCGGAAGGACGCTCTCGCTCGCCTTTCAAGGAGCGATTCCTAACAGCAGAAGCAGCAGAGGCACAAACTGCATGACGAGAAGGGACAACGTAGAACACGTCTCTGTCCTGGCACATTTTCGTGTGCGATACTTCCCTCCGGGTCTTCGGGCCTTGCGAAGCCCTGTGTACTGCGAGCGCTGCTACTCGCAGCTGAGAAGGACCGTGGAGCTAGCGGCGAATTCGGAGAGCTCTTCGCTGCACTGCGCCGCTCGCAAGCGGCTTCGTTCTTCGCCTTCTGCCGTCCGGCGAGAGCTGAACTCCAGCGGTCAGTTGCAGCTCTGACCAACAGCGTGTTCTCAGTTCTGCGGGCAAGCACGCCCTCTTGCCTTGGCCCCGAGAGCAAAGCCCCGAGCGAGCACTCGACTCAGTGCAATGCACCCGGAAGGACGCTCTCGCTCGCCTTTCAAGGAGCGATTCCTAACAGCAGAAGCAGCAGAGGCACAAACTGCATGACGAGAAGGGACAACGTAGAACACGTCTCTGTCCTGGCACATTTTCGTGTGCGATACTTCCCTCCGGGTCTTCGGGCCTTGCGAAGCCCTGTGTACTGCGAGCGCTGCTACTCGCAGCTGAGAAGGACCGTGGAGCTAGCGGCGAATTCGGAGAGCTCTTCGCTGCACTGCGCCGCTCGCAAGCGGCTTCGTTCTTCGCCTTCTGCCGTCCGGCGAGAGCTGAACTCCAGCGGTCAGTTGCAGCTCTGACCAACAGCGTGTTCTCAGTTCTGCGGGCAAGCACGCCCTCTTGCCTTGGCCCCGAGAGCAAAGCCCCGAGCGAGCACTCGACTCAGTGCAATGCACCCGGAAGGACGCTCTCGCTCGTCTTTCAAGGAGCGATTCCTAACAGCAGAAGCAGCAGAGGCACAAACTGCATGACGAGAAGGGACAACGTAGAACACGTCTCTGTCCTGGCCCATTTTCGTGTGCGATACTTCCCTCCGGGTCTTCGGGCCTTGCGAAGCTCTGTGTACTGCGAGCGCTGCTACTCGCAGCTGAGAAGGACCGTGGAGCTAGCGGCGAATTCGGAGAGCTCTTCGCTGCACTGCGCCGCTCGCAAGCGGCTTCGTTCTTCGCCTTCTGCCGTCCGGCGAGAGCTGAACTCCAGCGGTAAGTTTCAGCTCTGCCCAACAGCGTGTTCTCAGTTCTGCGGGCAAGCACGCCCTCTTGCCTTGGCCCCGAGAGCAAAGTCCCGAGCGAGCATTCGACTCAGTGCAATGCACCCGGAAGGACGCTCTCGCTCGTCTTTCAAGGAGCGATTCCTAACAGCAGAAGCAGCAGAGGCACAAACTGCATGACGAGAAGGGACAACGTAGAACACGTCTCTGTCCTGGCCCATTTTCGTGTGCGATACTTCCCTCCGGGTCTTCGGGCCTTGCGAAGCCCTGTGTACTGCGAGCGCTGCTACTCGCAGCTGAGAAGGACCGTGGAGCTAGCGGCGAATTCGGAGAGCTCTTCGCTGCACTGCGCCGCTCGCAAGCGGCTTCGTTCTTCGCCTTCTGCCGTCCGGCGAGAGCTGAACTCCAGCGGTCAGTTGCAGCTCTGCCCAACAGCGTGTTCTCAGTTCTGCGGGCAAGCACGCCCTCTTGCCTTGGCCCCGAGAGCAAAGCCCCGAGCGAGCACTCGACTCAGTGCAATGCACCCGGAAGGACGCTCTCGCTCGCCTTTCAAGGAGCGATTCCTAACAGCAGAAGCAGCAGAGGCACAAACTGCATGACGAGAAGGGACAACGTAGAACACGTCTCTGTCCTGGCACATTTTCGTGTGCGATACTTCCCTCCGGGTCTTCGGGCCTTGCGAAGCCCTGTGTACTGCGAGCGCTGCTACTCGCAGCTGAGAAGGACCGTGGAGCTAGCGGCGAATTCGGAGAGCTCTTCGCTGCACTGCGCCGCTCGCAAGCGGCTTCGTTCTTCGCCTTCTGCCGTCCGGCGAGAGCTGAACTCCAGCGGTCAGTTGCAGCTCTGCCCAACAGCGTGTTCTCAGTTCTGCGGGCAAGCACGCCCTCTTGCCTTGGCCCCGAGAGCAAAGCCCCGAGCGAGCACTCGACTCAGTGCAATGCACCCGGAAGGACGCTCTCGCTCGCCTTTCAAGGAGCGATTCCTAACAGCAGAAGCAGCAGAGGCACAAACTGCATGACGAGAAGGGACAACGTAGAACACGTCTCTGTCCTGGCACATTTTCGTGTGCGATACTTCCCTCCGGGTCTTCGGGCCTTGCGAAGCCCTGTGTACTGCGAGCGCTGCTACTCGCAGCTGAGAAGGACCGTGGAGCTAGCGGCGAATTCGGAGAGCTCTTCGCTGCACTGCGCCGCTCGCAAGCGGCTTCGTTCTTCGCCTTCTGCCGTCCGGCGAGAGCTGAACTCCAGCGGTCAGTTGCAGCTCTGCCCAACAGCGTGTTCTCAGTTCTGCGGGCAAGCACGCCCTCTTGCCTTGGCCCCGAGAGCAAAGCCCCGAGCGAGCACTCGACTCAGTGCAATGCACCCGGAAGGACGCTCTCGCTCGCCTTTCAAGGAGCGATTCCTAACAGCAGAAGCAGCAGAGGCACAAACTGCATGACGAGAAGGGACAACGTAGAACACGTCTCTGTCCTGGCACATTTTCGTGTGCGATACTTCCCTCCGGGTCTTCGGGCCTTGCGAAGCCCTGTGTACTGCGAGCGCTGCTACTCGCAGCTGAGAAGGACCGTGGAGCTAGCGGCGAATTCGGAGAGCTCTTCGCTGCACTGCGCCGCTCGCAAGCGGCTTCGTTCTTCGCCTTCTGCCGTCCGGCGAGAGCTGAACTCCAGCGGTCAGTTGCAGCTCTGACCAACAGCGTGTTCTCAGTTCTGCGGGCAAGCACGCCCTCTTGCCTTGGCCCCGAGAGCAAAGCCCCGAGCGAGCACTCGACTCAGTGCAATGCACCCGGAAGGACGCTCTCGCTCGCCTTTCAAGGAGCGATTCCTAACAGCAGAAGCAGCAGAGGCACAAACTGCATGACGAGAAGGGACAACGTAGAACACGTCTCTGTCCTGGCCCATTTTCGTGTGCGATACTTCCCTCCGGGTCTTCGGGCCTTGCGAAGCTCTGTGTACTGCGAGCGCTGCTACTCGCAGCTGAGAAGGACCGTGGAGCTAGCGGCGAATTCGGAGAGCTCTTCGCTGCACTGCGCCGCTCGCAAGCGGCTTCGTTCTTCGCCTTCTGCCGTCCGGCGAGAGCTGAACTCCAGCGGTAAGTTTCAGCTCTGCCCAACAGCGTGTTCTCAGTTCTGCGGGCAAGCACGCCCTCTTGCCTTGGCCCCGAGAGCAAAGCCCCGAGCGAGCATTCGACTCAGTGCAATGCACCCGGAAGGACGCTCTCGCTCGTCTTTCAAGGAGCGATTCCTAACAGCAGAAGCAGCAGAGGCACAAACTGCATGACGAGAAGGGACAACGTAGAACACGTCTCTGTCCTGGCACATTTTCGTGTGCGATACTTCCCTCCGGGTCTTCGGGCCTTGCGAAGCCCTGTGTACTGCGAGCGCTGCTACTCGCAGCTGAGAAGGACCGTGGAGCTAGCGGCGAATTCGGAGAGCTCTTCGCTGCACTGCGCCGCTCGCAAGCGGCTTCGTTCTTCGCCTTCTGCCGTCCGGCGAGAGCTGAACTCCAGCGGTCAGTTGCAGCTCTGACCAACAGCGTGTTCTCAGTTCTGCGGGCAAGCACGCCCTCTTGCCTTGGCCCCGAGAGCAAAGCCCCGAGCGAGCACTCGACTCAGTGCAATGCACCCGGAAGGACGCTCTCGCTCGTCTTTCAAGGAGCGATTCCTAACAGCAGAAGCAGCAGAGGCACAAACTGCATGACGAGAAGGGACAACGTAGAACACGTCTCTGTCCTGGCACATTTTCGTGTGCGATACTTCCCTCCGGGTCTTCGGGCCTTGCGAAGCCCTGTGTACTGCGAGCGCTGCTACTCGCAGCTGAGAAGGACCGTGGAGCTAGCGGCGAATTCGGAGAGCTCTTCGCTGCACTGCGCCGCTCGCAAGCGGCTTCGTTCTTCGCCTTCTGCCGTCCGGCGAGAGCTGAACTCCAGCGGTCAGTTGCAGCTCTGCCCAACAGCGTGTTCTCAGTTCTGCGGGCAAGCACGCCCTCTTGCCTTGGCCCCGAGAGCAAAGCCCCGAGCGAGCACTCGACTCAGTGCAATGCACCCGGAAGGACGCTCTCGCTCGTCTTTCAAGGAGCGATTACCTACAGCAGAAGCAGCAGAGGCACAAACTGCATGACGAGAAGGGACAACGTAGAACACGTCTCTGTCCTGGCACATTTTCGTGTGCGATACTTCCCTCCGGGTCTTCGGGCCTTGCGAAGCCCTGTGTACTGCGAGCGCTGCTACTCGCAGCTGAGAAGGACCGTGGAGCTAGCGGCGAATTCGGAGAGCTCTTCGCTGCACTGCGCCGCTCGCAAGCGGCTTCGTTCTTCGCCTTCTGCCGTCCGGCGAGAGCTGAACTCCAGCGGTCAGTTGCAGCTCTGCCCAACAGCGTGTTCTCAGTTCTGCGGGCAAGCACGCCCTCTTGCCTTGGCCCCGAGAGCAAAGCCCCGAGCGAGCACTCGACTCAGTGCAATGCACCCGGAAGGACGCTCTCGCTCGCCTTTCAAGGAGCGATTCCTAACAGCAGAAGCAGCAGAAGCACAAACTGCATGACGAGAAGGGACAACGTAGAACACGTCTCTGTCCTGGCACATTTTCGTGTGCGATACTTCCCTCCGGGTCTTCGGGCCTTGCGAAGCCCTGTGTACTGCGAGCGCTGCTACTCGCAGCTGAGAAGGACCGTGGAGCTAGCGGCGAATTCGGAGAGCTCTTCGCTGCACTGCGCCGCTCGCAAGCGGCTTCGTTCTTCGCCTTCTGCCGTCCGGCGAGAGCTGAACTCCAGCGGTCAGTTGCAGCTCTGACCAACAGCGTGTTCTCAGTTCTGCGGGCAAGCACGCCCTCTTGCCTTGGGGCCCCGAGAGCAAAGCCCCGAGCGAGCACTCGACTCAGTGCAATGCACCCGGAAGGACGCTCTCGCTCGCCTTTCAAGGAGCGATTCCTAACAGCAGAAGCAGCAGAGGCACAAACTGCATGACGAGAAGGGACAACGTAGAACACGTCTCTGTCCTGGCACATTTTCGTGTGCGATACTTCCCTCCGGGTCTTCGGGCCTTGCGAAGCCCTGTGTACTGCGAGCGCTGCTACTCGCAGCTGAGAAGGACCGTGGAGCTAGCGGCGAATTCGGAGAGCTCTTCGCTGCACTGCGCCGCTCGCAAGCGGCTTCGTTCTTCGCCTTCTGCCGTCCGGCGAGAGCTGAACTCCAGCGGTCAGTTGCAGCTCTGCCCAACAGCGTGTTCTCAGTTCTGCGGGCAAGCACGCCCTCTTGCCTTGGCCCCGAGAGCAAAGCCCCGAGCGAGCACTCGACTCAGTGCAATGCACCCGGAAGGACGCTCTCGCTCGCCTTTCAAGGAGCGATTCCTAACAGCAGAAGCAGCAGAGGCACAAACTGCATGACGAGAAGGGACAACGTAGAACACGTCTCTGTCCTGGCACATTTTCGTGTGCGATACTTCCCTCCGGGTCTTCGGGCCTTGCGAAGCCCTGTGTACTGCGAGCGCTGCTACTCGCAGCTGAGAAGGACCGTGGAGCTAGCGGCGAATTCGGAGAGCTCTTCGCTGCACTGCGCCGCTCGCAAGCGGCTTCGTTCTTCGCCTTCTGCCGTCCGGCGAGAGCTGAACTCCAGCGGTCAGTTGCAGCTCTGCCCAACAGCGTGTTCTCAGTTCTGCGGGCAAGCACGCCCTCTTGCCTTGGCCCCGAGAGCAAAGCCCCGAGCGAGCACTCGACTCAGTGCAATGCACCCGGAAGGACGCTCTCGCTCGCCTTTCAAGGAGCGATTCCTAACAGCAGAAGCAGCAGAGGCACAAACTGCATGACGAGAAGGGACAACGTAGAACACGTCTCTGTCCTGGCACATTTTCGTGTGCGATACTTCCCTCCGGGTCTTCGGGCCTTGCGAAGCCCTGTGTACTGCGAGCGCTGCTACTCGCAGCTGAGAAGGACCGTGGAGCTAGCGGCGAATTCGGAGAGCTCTTCGCTGCACTGCGCCGCTCGCAAGCGGCTTCGTTCTTCGCCTTCTGCCGTCCGGCGAGAGCTGAACTCCAGCGGTAAGTTTCAGCTCTGCCCAACAGCGTGTTCTCAGTTCTGCGGGCAAGCACGCCCTCTTGCCTTGGCCCCGAGAGCAAAGTCCCGAGCGAGCATTCGACTCAGTGCAATGCACCCGGAAGGACGCTCTCGCTCGTCTTTCAAGGAGCGATTCCTAACAGCAGAAGCAGCAGAGGCACAAACTGCATGACGAGAAGGGACAACGTAGAACACGTCTCTGTCCTGGCACATTTTCGTGTGCGATACTTCCCTCCGGGTCTTCGGGCCTTGCGAAGCCCTGTGTACTGCGAGCGCTGCTACTCGCAGCTGAGAAGGACCGTGGAGCTAGCGGCGAATTCGGAGAGCTCTTCGCTGCACTGCGCCGCTCGCAAGCGGCTTCGTTCTTCGCCTTCTGCCGTCCGGCGAGAGCTGAACTCCAGCGGTCAGTTGCAGCTCTGCCCAACAGCGTGTTTCTCAGTTCTGCGGGCAAGCACGCCCTCTTGCCTTGGCCCCGAGAGCAAAGCCCCGAGCGAGCACTCGACTCAGTGCAATGCACCCGGAAGGACGCTCTCGCTCGCCTTTCAAGGAGCGATTCCTAACAGCAGAAGCAGCAGAGGCACAAACTGCATGACGAGAAGGGACAACGTAGAACACGTCTCTGTCCTGGCACATTTTCGTGTGCGATACTTCCCTCCGGGTCTTCGGGCCTTGCGAAGCCCTGTGTACTGCGAGCGCTGCTACTCGCAGCTGAGAAGGACCGTGGAGCTAGCGGCGAATTCGGAGAGCTCTTCGCTGCACTGCGCCGCTCGCAAGCGGCTTCGTTCTTCGCCTTCTGCCGTCCGGCGAGAGCTGAACTCCAGCGGTCAGTTGCAGCTCTGCCCAACAGCGTGTTCTCAGTTCTGCGGGCAAGCACGCCCTCTTGCCTTGGCCCCGAGAGCAAAGCCCCGAGCGAGCACTCGACTCAGTGCAATGCACCCCGGAAGGACGCTCTCGCTCGCCTTTCAAGGAGCGATTCCTAACAGCAGAAGCAGCAGAGGCACAAACTGCATGACGAGAAGGGACAACGTAGAACACGTCTCTGTCCTGGCACATTTTCGTGTGCGATACTTCCCTCCGGGTCTTCGGGCCTTGCGAAGCCCTGTGTACTGCGAGCGCTGCTACTCGCAGCTGAGAAGGACCGTGGAGCTAGCGGCGAATTCGGAGAGCTCTTCGCTGCACTGCGCCGCTCGCAAGCGGCTTCGTTCTTCGCCTTCTGCCGTCCGGCGAGAGCTGAACTCCAGCGGTCAGTTGCAGCTCTGCCCAACAGCGTGTTCTCAGTTCTGCGGGCAAGCACGCCCTCTTGCCTTGGCCCCGAGAGCAAAGCCCCGAGCGAGCACTCGACTCAGTGCAATGCACCCGGAAGGACGCTCTCGCTCGCCTTTCAAGGAGCGATTCCTAACAGCAGAAGCAGCAGAGGCACAAACTGCATGACGAGAAGGGACAACGTAGAACACGTCTCTGTCCTGGCACATTTTCGTGTGCGATACTTCCCTCCGGGTCTTCGGGCCTTGCGAAGCCCTGTGTACTGCGAGCGCTGCTACTCGCAGCTGAGAAGGACCGTGGAGCTAGCGGCGAATTCGGAGAGCTCTTCGCTGCACTGCGCCGCTCGCAAGCGGCTTCGTTCTTCGCCTTCTGCCGTCCGGCGAGAGCTGAACTCCAGCGGTCAGTTGCAGCTCTGCCCAACAGCGTGTTCTCAGTTCTGCGGGCAAGCACGCCCTCTTGCCTTGGCCCCGAGAGCAAAGCCCCGAGCGAGCACTCGACTCAGTGCAATGCACCCGGAAGGACGCTCTCAGCTCGTCTTTCAAGGAGCGATTCCTAACAGCAGAAGCAGCAGAGGCACAAACTGCATGACGAGAAGGGACAACGTAGAACACGTCTCTGTCCTGGCGCATTTTCGTGTGCGATACTTCCCTCCGGGTCTTCGGGCCTTGCGAAGCCCTGTGTACTGCGAGCGCTGCTACTCGCAGCTGAGAGGGGACCGTGGAGCTAGCGGCGAATTCGGAGAGCTCTTCGCTGCACTGCGCCGCTCGCAAGCGGCTTCGTTCTTCGCCTTCTGCCGTCCGGCGAGAGCTGAACTCCAGCGGTAAGTTTCAGCTCTGCCCAACAGCGTGTTCTCAGTTCTGCGGGCAAGCACGCCCTCTTGCCTTGGCCCCGAGAGCAAAGCCCCGAGCGAGCACTCGACTCAGTGCAATGCACCCGGAAGGACGCTCTCGCTCGCCTTTCAAGGAGCGATTCCTAACAGCAGAAGCAGCAGAGGCACAAACTGCATGACGAGAAGGGACAACGTAGAACACGTCTCTGTCCTGGCGCATTTTCGTGTGCGATACTTCCCTCCGGGTCTTCGGGCCTTGCGAAGCCCTGTGTACTGCGAGCGCTGCTACTCGCAGCTGAGAAGGACCGTGGAGCTAGCGGCGAATTCGGAGAGCTCTTCGCTGCACTGCGCCGCTCGCAAGCGGCTTCGTTCTTCGCCTTCTGCCGTCCGGCGAGAGCTGAACTCCAGCGGTCAGTTGCAGCTCTGCCCAACAGCGTGTTCTCAGTTCTGCGGGCAAGCACGCCCTCTTGCCTTGGCCCCGAGAGCAAAGCCCCGAGCGAGCACTCGACTCAGTGCAATGCACCCGGAAGGACGCTCTCGCTCGCCTTTCAAGGAGCGATTCCTAACAGCAGAAGCAGCAGAGGCACAAACTGCATGACGAGAAGGGACAACGTAGAACACGTCTCTGTCCTGGCGCATTTTCGTGTGCGATACTTCCCTCCGGGTCTTCGGGCCTTGCGAAGCCCTGTGTACTGCGAGCGCTGCTACTCGCAGCTGAGAAGGACCGTGGAGCTAGCGGCGAATTCGGAGAGCTCTTCGCTGCACTGCGCCGCTCGCAAGCGGCTTCGTTCTTCGCCTTCTGCCGTCCGGCGAGAGCTGAACTCCAGCGGTAAGTTTCAGCTCTGCCCAACAGCGTGTTCTCAGTTCTGCGGGCAAGCACGCCCTCTTGCCTTGGCCCCGAGAGCAAAGCCCCGAGCGAGCACTCGACTCAGTGCAATGCACCCGGAAGGACGCTCTCGCTCGCCTTTCAAGGAGCGATTCCTAACAGCAGAAGCAGCAGAGGCACAAACTGCATGACGAGAAGGGACAACGTAGAACACGTCTCTGTCCTGGCGCATTTTCGTGTGCGATACTTCCCTCCGGGTCTTCGGGCCTTGCGAAGCCCTGTGTACTGCGAGCGCTGCTACTCGCAGCTGAGAAGGACCGTGGAGCTAGCGGCGAATTCGGAGAGCTCTTCGCTGCACTGCGCCGCTCGCAAGCGGCTTCGTTCTTCGCCTTCTGCCGTCCGGCGAGAGCTGAACTCCAGCGGTCAGTTGCAGCTCTGCCCAACAGCGTGTTCTCAGTTCTGCGGGCAAGCACGCCCTCTTGCCTTGGCCCCGAGAGCAAAGCCCCGAGCGAGCACTCGACTCAGTGCAATGCACCCGGAAGGACGCTCTCGCTCGCCTTTCAAGGAGCGATTCCTAACAGCAGAAGCAGCAGAGGCACAAACTGCATGACGAGAAGGGACAACGTAGAACACGTCTCTGTCCCTGGCACATTTTCGTGTGCGATACTTCCCTCCGGGTCTTCGGGCCTTGCGAAGCCCTGTGTACTGCGAGCGCTGCTACTCGCAGCTGAGAAGGACCGTGGAGCTAGCGGCGAATTCGGAGAGCTCTTCGCTGCACTGCGCCGCTCGCAAGCGGCTTCGTTCTTCGCCTTCTGCCGTCCGGCGAGAGCTGAACTCCAGCGGTCAGTTGCAGCTCTGCCCAACAGCGTGTTCTCAGTTCTGCGGGCAAGCACGCCCTCTTGCCTTGGCCCCGAGTGCAAAGTCCCGAGCGAGCACTCGACTCAGTGCAATGCACCCGGAAGGACGCTCTCGCTCGCCTTTCAAGGAGCGATTCCTAACAGCAGAAGCAGCAGAGGCACAAACTGCATGACGAGAAGGGACAACGTAGAACACGTCTCTGTCCTGGCGCATTTTCGTGTGCGATACTTCCCTCCGGGTCTTCGGGCCTTGCGAAGCCCTGTGTACTGCGAGCGCTGCTACTCGCAGCTGAGAAGGACCGTGGAGCTAGCGGCGAATTCGGAGAGCTCTTCGCTGCACTGCGCCGCTCGCAAGCGGCTTCGTTCTTCGCCTTCTGCCGTCCGGCGAGAGCTGAACTCCAGCGGTCAGTTGCAGCTCTGCCCAACAGCGTGTTCTCAGTTCTGCGGCAAGCACGCCCTCTTGCCTTGGCCCCGAGAGCAAAGCCCCGAGCGAGCACTCGACTCAGTGCAATGCACCCGGAAGGACGCTCTCGCTCGTCTTTCAAGGAGCGATTACCTACAGCAGAAGCAGCAGAGGCACAAACTGCATGACGAGAAGGGACAACGTAGAACACGTCTCTGTCCTGGCACATTTTCGTGTGCGATACTTCCCTCCGGGTCTTCGGGCCTTGCGAAGCCCTGTGTACTGCGAGCGCTGCTACTCGCAGCTGAGAAGGACCGTGGAGCTAGCGGCGAATTCGGAGAGCTCTTCGCTGCACTGCGCCGCTCGCAAGCGGCTTCGTTCTTCGCCTTCTGCCGTCCGGCGAGAGCTGAACTCCAGCGGTCAGTTGCAGCTCTGCCCAACAGCGTGTTCTCAGTTCTGCGGGCAAGCACGCCCTCTTGCCTTGGCCCCGAGAGCAAAGCCCCGAGCGAGCACTCGACTCAGTGCAATGCACCCGGAAGGACGCTCTCGCTCGCCTTTCAAGGAGCGATTCCTAACAGCAGAAGCAGCAGAGGCACAAACTGCATGACGAGAAGGGACAACGTAGAACACGTCTCTGTCCTGGCCCATTTTCGGTGCGATACTTCCCTCCGGGTCTTCGGGCCTTGCGAAGCTCTGTGTACTGCGAGCGCTGCTACTCGCAGCTGAGAAGGACCGTGGAGCTAGCGGCGAATTCGGAGAGCTCTTCGCTGCACTGCGCCGCTCGCAAGCGGCTTCGTTCTTCGCCTTCTGCCGTCCGGCGAGAGCTGAACTCCAGCGGTAAGTTTCAGCTCTGCCCAACAGCGTGTTCTCAGTTCTGCGGGCAAGCACGCCCTCTTGCCTTGGCCCCGAGAGCAAAGTCCCGAGCGAGCATTCGACTCAGTGCAATGCACCCGGAAGGACGCTCTCGCTCGTCTTTCAAGGAGCGATTCCTAACAGCAGAAGCAGCAGAGGCACAAACTGCATGACGAGAAGGGACAACGTAGAACACGTCTCTGTCCTGGCACATTTTCGTGTGCGATACTTCCCTCCGGGTCTTCGGGCCTTGCGAAGCCCTGTGTACTGCGAGCGCTGCTACTCGCAGCTGAGAAGGACCGTGGAGCTAGCGGCGAATTCGGAGAGCTCTTCGCTGCACTGCGCCGCTCGCAAGCGGCTTCGTTCTTCGCCTTCTGCCGTCCGGCGAGAGCTGAACTCCAGCGGTCAGTTGCAGCTCTGCCCAACAGCGTGTTCTCAGTTCTGCGGGCAAGCACGCCCTCTTGCCTTGGCCCCGAGAGCAAAGCCCCGAGCGAGCACTCGACTCAGTGCAATGCACCCGGAAGGACGCTCTCGCTCGTCTTTCAAGGAGCGATTACCTACAGCAGAAGCAGCAGAGGCACAAACTGCATGACGAGAAGGGACAACGTAGAACACGTCTCTGTCCTGGCACATTTTTCGTGTGCGATACTTCCCTCCGGGTCTTCGGGCCTTGCGAAGCCCTGTGTACTGCGAGCGCTGCTACTCGCAGCTGAGAAGGACCGTGGAGCTAGCGGCGAATTCGGAGAGCTCTTCGCTGCACTGCGCCGCTCGCAAGCGGCTTCGTTCTTCGCCTTCTGCCGTCCGGCGAGAGCTTGAACTCCAGCGGTCAGTTGCAGCTCTGCCCAACAGCGTA
>NW_028276868.1:0-45099 GCF_052056855.1 Sturnus vulgaris
TCAGTTTGTGCCTCTGCTGCTTCTGCTGTTAGGAATCGCTCCTTGAAAGGCGAGCGTGAGCGTCCTTCCGGGTGCATTCACTGAGTCGAGTGCTCGCGTCGAGGACTTTGCTCTCGGGGCCAAGGCAAGAGGGCGTGCTTGCCCGCAGAACTGAGAACACGCTGTTGGGCAGAGCTGCAACTGACCGCTGGAGTTCAGCTCTCGCGGACGGCAGAAGGCGAAGAACGAAGCCGCTTGCGAGCGGCGCAGTGCAGCGAAGAGCTCTCCGAATTCGCCGCTAGTCTCCACGGTCCTTCTCAGCTGCGAGTAGCAGCGCTCGCAGTACACAGAGCTTCGCAAGGCCCGAAGACCCGGAGGGAAGTATCGCACACGAAAATGTGCCAGGACAGAGACGTGTTCTACGTTGTCCCTCTCGTCGTGCAGTTTGTGCCTCTGCTGCTTCTGCTGTTAGGAATCGCTCCTTGAAAGGCGAGCGAGAGCGTCCTTCCGGGTGCATTGCACTGAGTCGAGTGCTCGCTCGGGACTTTGCTCTCGGGGCCAAGGCAAGAGGGCGTGCTTGCCCGCAGAGCTGAGAACACGCTGTTGGGCAGAGCTGCAACTGACCGCTGGAGTTCAGCTCTCGCCGGACGGCAGAAGGCGAAGAACGAAGCCGCTTGCGAGCGGCGCAGTGCAGCGAAGAGCTCTCCGAATTCGCCGCTAGCTCCACGGTCCTTCTCAGCTGCGAGTAGCAGCGCTCGCAGTACACAGAGCTTCGCAAGGCCCGAAGACCCGGAGGGAAGTATCGCACACGAAAATGTGCCAGGACAGAGACGTGTTCTACGTTGTCCCTCTCGTCGTGCAGTTTGTGCCTCTGCTGCTTCTGCTGTTAGGAATCGCTCCTTGAAAGGCGAGCGAGAGCGTCCTTCCGGGTGCATTGCACTGAGTCGAGTGCTCGCTCGGGACTTTGCTCTCGGGGCCAAGGCAAGAGGGCGTGCTTGCCCGCAGAGCTGAGAACACGCTGTTGGCAGAGCTGCAACTGACCGCTGGAGTTCAGCTCTCGCCGGACGGCAGAAGGCGAAGAACGAAGCCGCTTGCGAGCGGCGCAGTGCAGCGAAGAGCTCTCCGAATTCGCCGCAAGCTCCACGGTCCTTCTCAGCTGCGAGTAGCAGCGCTCGCAGTACACAGAGCTTTCGCAAGGCCCGAAGACCCGGAGGGAAGTATCGCACACGAAAATGTGCCAGGACAGAGACGTGTTCTACGTTGTCCCTCTCGTCGTGCAGTTTGTGCCTCTGCTGCTTCTGCTGTTAGGAATCGCTCCTTGAAAGGCGAGCGAGAGCGTCCTTCCGGGTGCATTGCACTGAGTCGAGTGCTCGCTCGGGACTTTGCTCTCGGGGCCAAGGCAAGAGGGCGTGCTTGCCCGCAGAACTGAGAACACGCTGTTGGGCAGAGCTGCAACTGACCGCTGGAGTTCAGCTCTCGCCGGACGGCAGAAGGCGAAGAACGAAGGCGCTTGCGAGCGGCGCAGTGCAGCGAAGAGCTCTCCGAATTCGCCGCTAGCTCCACGGTCCTTCTCAGCTGCGAGTAGCAGCGCTCGCAGTACACAGAGCTTCGCAAGGCCCGAAGACGCGGAGGGAAGTATCGCACACGCAAATGTGCCAGGACAGAGACGTGTTCTACGTTGTCCCTTCTCGTCGTGCAGTTTGTGCCTCTGCTGCTTCTGCTGTTAGGAATCGCTCCTTGAAAGGCGAGCGAGAGCGTCCTTCCGGGTGCATTGCACTGAGTCGAGTGCTCGCTCGGGACTTTGCACCGGGGCCAAGGCAAGAGGGCGTGCTTGCCCGCAGAACTGAGAACACGCTGTTGGGCAGAGCTGCAACTGACCGCTGGAGTTCAGCTCTCGCCGGACGGCAGAAGGCGAAGAACGAAGCCGCTTGCGAGCGGCGCAGTGCAGCGAAGAGCTCTCCGAATTCGCCGCTAGCTCCACGGTCCTTCTCAGCTGCGAGTAGCAGCGCTCGCAGTACACAGAGCTTCGCAAGGCCCGAAGACGCGGAGGGAAGTATCGCACACGAAAATGTGCCAGGACAGAGACGTGTTCTACGTTGTCCCCTCTCGTCGTGCAGTTTGTGCCTCTGCTGCTTCTGCTGTTAGGAATCGCTCCTTGAAAGGCGAGCGAGAGCGTCCTTCCGGGTGCATTGCACTGAGTCGAGTGCTCGCTCGGGACTTTGCTCTCGGGGCCAAGGCAAGAGGGCGTGCTTGCCCGCAGAACTGAGAACACGCTGTTGGGCAGAGCTGCAACTGACCGCCGGAGTTCAGCTCTCGCCGGACGGCAGAAGGCGAAGAACGAAGCCGCTTGCGAGCGGCGCAGTGCAGCGAAGAGCTCTCCGAATTCGCCGCTAGCTCCACGGTCCTTCTCAGCTGCGAGTAGCAGCGCTCGCAGTACACAGAGCTTCGCAAGGCCCGAAGACGCGGAGGGAAGTATGGCACACGAAAATGTGCCAGGACAGAGACGTGTTCTACGTTGTCCCTTCTCGTCGTGCAGTTTGTGCCTCTGCTGCTTCTGCTGTTAGGAATCGCTCCTTGAAAGGCGAGCGAGAGCGTCCTTCCGGGTGCATTGCACTGAGTCGAGTGCTCGCTCGGGACTTTGCTCTCGGGGCCAAGGCAAGAGGGCGTGCTTGCCCGCAGAACTGAGAACACGCTGTTGGGCAGAGCTGCAACTGACCGCCGGAGTTCAGCTCTCGCCGGACGGCAGAAGGCGAAGAACGAAGCCGCTTGCGAGCGGCGCAGTGCAGCGAAGAGCTCTCCGAATTCGCCGCTAGCTCCACGGTCCTTCTCAGCTGCGAGTAGCAGCGCTCGCAGTACACAGAGCTTCGCAAGGCCCGAAGACCCGGAGGGAAGTATGGCACACGAAAATGTGCCAGGACAGAGACGTGTTCTACGTTGTCCCTTCTCGTCGTGCAGTTTGTGCCTCTGCTGCTTCTGCTGTTAGGGATCGCTCCTTGAAAGGCGAGCGAGAGCGTCCTTCCGGGTGCATTGCACTGAGTCGAGTGCTCGCTCGGGACTTTGCACTCGGGGCCAAGGCAAGAGGGCGTGCTTGCCCGCAGAACTGAGAACACGCTGTTGGGCAGAGCTGCAACTGACCGCCGGAGTTCAGCTCTCGCCGGACGGCAGAAGGCGAAGAACGAAGCCGCTTGCGAGCGGCGCAGTGCAGCGAAGAGCTCTCCGAATTCGCCGCTAGCTCCACGGTCCTTCTCAGCTGCGAGTAGCAGCGCTCGCAGTACACAGAGCTTCGCAAGGCCCGAAGACCCGGAGGGAAGTATGGCACACGAAAATGTGCCAGGACAGAGACGTGTTCTACGTTGTCCCTTCTCGTCGTGCAGTTTGTGCCTCTGCTGCTTCTGCTGTTAGGATCGCTCCTTGAAAGGCGAGCGAGAGCGTCCTTCCGGGTGCATTGCACTGAGTCGAGTGCTCGCTCGGGACTTTGCACTCGGGGCCAAGGCAAGAGGGCGTGCTTGCCCGCAGAACTGAGAACACGCTGTTGGGCAGAGCTGCAACTGACCGCCGGAGTTCAGCTCTCGCCGGACGGCAGAAGGCGAAGAACGAAGCCGCTTGCGAGCGGCGCAGTGCAGCGAAGAGCTCTCCGAATTCGCCGCAAGCTCCACGGTCCTTCTCAGCTGCGAGTAGCAGCGCTCGCAGTACACAGAGCTTCGCAAGGCCCGAAGACCCGGAGGGAAGTATGGCACACGGAAATGTGCCAGGACAGAGACGTGTTCTACGTTGTCCCTTCTCGTCGTGCAGTTTGTGCCTCTGCTGCTTCTGCTGTTAGGGATCGCTCCTTGAAAGGCGAGCGAGAGCGTCCTTCCGGGTGCATTGCACTGAGTCGAGTGCTCGCTCGGGACTTTGCACTCGGGGCCAAGGCAAGAGGGCGTGCTTGCCGCAGAACTGAGAACACGCTGTTGGGCAGAGCTGCAACTGACCGCCGGAGTTCAGCTCTCGCCGGACGGCAGAAGGCGAAGAACGAAGCCGCTTGCGAGCGGCGCAGTGCAGCGAAGAGCTCTCCGAATTCGCCGCTAGCTCCACGGTCCTTCTCAGCTGCGAGTAGCAGCGCTCGCAGTACACAGAGCTTCGCAAGGCCCGAAGACCCGGAGGGAAGTATCGCACACGCAAATGTGCCAGGACAGAGACGTGTTCTACGTTGTCCCTTCTCGTCGTGCAGTTTGTGCCTCTGCTGCTTCTGCTGTTAGGAATCGCTCCTTGAAAGGCGAGCGAGAGCGTCCTTCCGGGTGCATTGCACTGAGTCGAGTGCTCGCTCGGGACTTTGCTCTCGGGGCCAAGGCAAGAGGGCGTGCTTGCCCGCAGAACTGAGAACACGCTGTTGGGCAGAGCTGCAACTGACCGCCGGAGTTCAGCTCTCGCCGGACGGCAGAAGGCGAAGAACGAAGCCGCTTGCGAGCGGCGCAGTGCAGCGAAGAGCTCTCCGAATTCGCCGCTAGCTCCACGGTCCTTCTCAGCTGCGAGTAGCAGCGCTCGCAGTACACAGAGCTTCGCAAGGCCCGAAGACGCGGAGGGAAGTATCGCACACGAAAATGTGCCAGGACAGAGACGTGTTCTACGTTGTCCCTCTCGTCGTGCAGTTTGTGCCTCTGCTGCTTCTGCTGTTAGGAATCGCTCCTTGAAAGGCGAGCGAGAGCGTCCTTCCGGGTGCATTGCACTGAGTCGAGTGCTCGCTCGGGACTTTGCTCTCGGGGCCAAGGCAAGAGGGCGTGCTTGCCCGCAGAACTGAGAACACGCTGTTGGGCAGAGCTGCAACTGACCGCCGGAGTTCAGCTCTCGCCGGACGGCAGAAGGCGAAGAACGAAGCCGCTTGCGAGCGGCGCAGTGCAGCGAAGAGCTCTCCGAATTCGCCGCTAGCTCCACGGTCCTTCTCAGCTGCGAGTAGCAGCGCTCGCAGTACACAGAGCTTCGCAAGGCCCGAAGACGCGGAGGGAAGTATCGCACACGCAAATGTGCCAGGACAGAGACGTGTTCTACGTTGTCCCCTCTCGTCGTGCAGTTTGTGCCTCTGCTGCTTCTGCTGTTAGGAATCGCTCCTTGAAAGGCGAGCGAGAGCGTCCTTCGGGTGCATTGCACTGAGTCGAGTGCTCGCTCGGGACTTTGCTCTCGGGGCCAAGGCAAGAGGGCGTGCTTGTCCGCAGAACTGAGAACACGCTGTTGGGCAGAGCTGCAACTGACCGCTGGAGTTCAGCCTCTCGCCGGACGGCAGAAGGCGAAGAACGAAGCCGCTTGCGAGCGGCGCAGTGCAGCGAAGAGCTCTCCGAATTCGCCGCTAGCTCCACGGTCCTTCTCAGCTGCGAGTAGCAGCGCTCGCAGTACACAGAGCTTCGCAAGGCCCGAAGACGCGGAGGGAAGTATCGCACACGAAAATGTGCCAGGACAGAGACGTGTTCTACGTTGTCCCCTCTCGTCGTGCAGTTTGTGCCTCTGCTGCTTCTGCTGTTAGGAATCGCTCCTTGAAAGGCGAGCGAGAGCGTCCTTCCGGGTGCATTGCACTGAGTCGAGTGCTCGCTCGGGACTTTGCTCTCGGGGCCAAGGCAAGAGGGCGTGCTTGCCCGCAGAACTGAGAACACGCTGTTGGGCAGAGCTGCAACTGACCGCTGGAGTTCAGCTCTCGCCGGACGGCAGAAGGCGAAGAACGAAGCCGCTTGCGAGCGGCGCAGTGCAGCGAAGAGCTCTCCGAATTCGCCGCTAGCTCCACGGTCCTTCTCAGCTGCGAGTAGCAGCGCTCGCAGTACACAGAGCTTCGCAAGGCCCGAAGACCCGGAGGGAAGTATCGCACACGAAAATGTGCCAGGACAGAGACGTGTTCTACGTTGTCCCCTCTCGTCGTGCAGTTTGTGCCTCTGCTGCTTCTGCTGTTAGGAATCGCTCCTTGAAAGGCGAGCGAGAGCGTCCTTCCGGGTGCATTGCACTGAGTCGAGTGCTCGCTCGGGACTTTGCACTCGGGGCCAAGGCAAGAGGGCGTGCTTGCCCGCAGAGCTGAGAACACGCTGTTGGGCAGAGCTGCAACTGACCGCTGGAGTTCAGCTCTCGCCGGACGGCAGAAGGCGAAGAACGAAGCCGCTTGCGAGCGGCGCAGTGCAGCGAAGAGCTCTCCGAATTCGCCGCTAGCTCCACGGTCCTTCTCAGCTGCGAGTAGCAGCGCTCGCAGTACACAGAGCTTCGCAAGGCCCGAAGACGCGGAGGGAAGTATCGCACACGAAAATGTGCCAGGACAGAGACGTGTTCTACGTTGTCCCTTCTCGTCGTGCAGTTTGTGCCTCTGCTGCTTCTGCTGTTAGGAATCGCTCCTTGAAAGGCGAGCGAGAGCGTCCTTCCGGGTGCATTGCACTGAGTCGAGTGCTCGCTCGGGACTTTGCTCTCGGGGCCAAGGCAAGAGGGCGTGCTTGCCCGCAGAACTGAGAACACGCTGTTGGGCAGAGCTGCAACTGACCGCTGGAGTTCAGCTCTCGCCGGACGGCAGAAGGCGAAGAACGAAGCCGCTTGCGAGCGGCGCAGTGCAGCGAAGAGCTCTCCGAATTCGCCGCAAGCTCCACGGTCCTTCTCAGCTGCGAGTAGCAGCGCTCGCAGTACACAGAGCTTCGCAAGGCCCGAAGACCCGGAGGGAAGTATCGCACACGAAAATGTGCCAGGACAGAGACGTGTTCTACGTTGTCCCCTCTCGTCGTGCAGTTTGTGCCTCTGCTGCTTCTGCTGTTAGGAATCGCTCCTTGAAAGGCGAGCGAGAGCGTCCTTCCGGGTGCATTGCACTGAGTCGAGTGCTCGCTCGGGACTTTGCTCTCGGGACCAAGGCAAGAGGGCGTGCTTGCCCGCAGAACTGAGAACACGCTGTTGGGCAGAGCTGCAACTGACCGCTGGAGTTCAGCTCTCGCCGGACGGCAGAAGGCGAAGAACGAAGGCGCTTGCGAGCGGCGCAGTGCAGCGAAGAGCTCTCCGAATTCGCCGCTAGCTCCACGGTCCTTCTCAGCTGCGAGTAGCAGCGCTCGCAGTACACAGAGCTTCGCAAGGCCCGAAGACGCGGAGGGAAGTATCGCACACGCAAATGTGCCAGGACAGAGACGTGTTCTACGTTGTCCCTTCTCGTCGTGCAGTTTGTGCCTCTGCTGCTTCTGCTGTTAGGAATCGCTCCTTGAAAGGCGAGCGAGAGCGTCCTTCCGGGTGCATTGCACTGAGTCGAGTGCTCGCTCGGGACTTTGCACTCGGGGCCAAGGCAAGAGGGCGTGCTTGCCCGCAGAACTGAGAACACGCTGTTGGGCAGAGCTGCAACTGACCGCCGGAGTTCAGCTCTCGCCGGACGGCAGAAGGCGAAGAACGAAGCCGCTTGCGAGCGGCGCAGTGCAGCGAAGAGCTCTCCGAATTCGCCGCTAGCTCCACGGTCCTTCTCAGCTGCGAGTAGCAGCGCTCGCAGTACACAGAGCTTCGCAAGGCCCGAAGACGCGGAGGGAAGTATCGCACACGAAAATGTGCCAGGACAGAGACGTGTTCTACGTTGTCCCCTCTCGTCGTGCAGTTTGTGCCTCTGCTGCTTCTGCTGTTAGGAATCGCTCCTTGAAAGGCGAGCGAGAGCGTCCTTCCGGGTGCATTGCACTGAGTCGAGTGCTCGCTCGGGACTTTGCTCTCGGGGCCAAGGCAAGAGGGCGTGCTTGCCCGCAGAACTGAGAACACGCTGTTGGGCAGAGCTGCAACTGACCGCCGGAGTTCAGCTCTCGCCGGACGGCAGAAGGCGAAGAACGAAGCCGCTTGCGAGCGGCGCAGTGCAGCGAAGAGCTCTCCGAATTCGCCGCTAGCTCCACGGTCCTTCTCAGCTGCGAGTAGCAGCGCTCGCAGTACACAGAGCTTCGCAAGGCCCGAAGACCCGGAGGGAAGTATGGCACACGAAAATGTGCCAGGACAGAGACGTGTTCTACGTTGTCCCTTCTCGTCGTGCAGTTTGTGCCTCTGCTGCTTCTGCTGTTAGGAATCGCTCCTTGAAAGGCGAGCGAGAGCGTCCTTCCGGGTGCATTGCACTGAGTCGAGTGCTCGCTCGGGACTTTGCTCTCGGGGCCAAGGCAAGAGGGCGTGCTTGCCCGCAGAACTGAGAACACGCTGTTGGGCAGAGCTGCAACTGACCGCCGGAGTTCAGCTCTCGCCGGACGGCAGAAGGCGAAGAACGAAGCCGCTTGCGAGCGGCGCAGTGCAGCGAAGAGCTCTCCGAATTCGCCGCTAGCTCCACGGTCCTTCTCAGCTGCGAGAAGCAGCGCTCGCAGTACACAGAGCTTCGCAAGGCCCGAAGACCCGGAGGGAAGTATGGCACACGAAAATGTGCCAGGACAGAGACGTGTTCTACGTTGTCCCTTCTCGTCGTGCAGTTTGTGCCTCTGCTGCTTCTGCTGTTAGGGATCGCTCCTTGAAAGGCGAGCGAGAGCGTCCTTCCGGGTGCATTGCACTGAGTCGAGTGCTCGCTCGGGACTTTGCACTCGGGGCCAAGGCAAGAGGGCGTGCTTGCCCGCAGAACTGAGAACACGCTGTTGGGCAGAGCTGCAACTGACCGCTGGAGTTCAGCTCTCGCCGGACGGCAGAAGGCGAAGAACGAAGCCGCTTGCGAGCGGCGCAGTGCAGCGAAGAGCTCTCCGAATTCGCCGCAAGCTCCACGGTCCTTCTCAGCTGCGAGTAGCAGCGCTCGCAGTACACAGAGCTTCGCAAGGCCCGAAGACCCGGAGGGAAGTATGGCACACGGAAATGTGCCAGGACAGAGACGTGTTCTACGTTGTCCCTTCTCGTCGGCCAGTTTGTGCCTCTGCTGCTTCTGCTGTTAGGGATCGCTCCTTGAAAGGCGAGCGAGAGCGTCCTTCCGGGTGCATTGCACTGAGTCGAGTGCTCGCTCGGGACTTTGCACTCGGGGCCAAGGCAAGAGGGCGTGCTTGCCCGCAGAACTGAGAACACGCTGTTGGGCAGAGCTGCAACTGACCGCTGGAGTTCAGCTCTCGCCGGACGGCAGAAGGCGAAGAACGAAGCCGCTTGCGAGCGGCGCAGTGCAGCGAAGAGCTCTCCGAATTCGCCGCTAGCTCCACGGTCCTTCTCAGCTGCGAGTAGCAGCGCTCGCAGTACACAGAGCTTCGCAAGGCCCGAAGACCCGGAGGGAAGTATCGCACACGCAAATGTGCCAGGACAGAGACGTGTTCTACGTTGTCCCCTCTCGTCGTGCAGTTTGTGCCTCTGCTGCTTCTGCTGTTAGGAATCGCTCCTTGAAAGGCGAGCGAGAGCGTCCTTCCGGGTGCATTGCACTGAGTCGAGTGCTCGCTCGGGACTTTGCTCTCGGGGCCAAGGCAAGAGGGCGTGCTTGCCCGCAGAACTGAGAACACGCTGTTGGGCAGAGCTGCAACTGACCGCTGGAGTTCAGCTCTCGCCGGACGGCAGAAGGCGAAGAACGAAGCCGCTTGCGAGCGGCGCAGTGCAGCGAAGAGCTCTCCGATTTCGCCGCTAGCTCCACGGTCCTTCTCAGCTGCGAGTAGCAGCGCTCGCAGTACACAGAGCTTCGCAAGGCCCGAAGACGCGGAGGGAAGTATCGCACACGCAAATGTGCCAGGACAGAGACGTGTTCTACGTTGTCCCCTCTCGTCGTGCAGTTTGTGCCTCTGCTGCTTCTGCTGTTAGGAATCGCTCCTTGAAAGGCGAGCGAGAGCGTCCTTCCGGGTGCATTGCACTGAGTCGAGTGCTCGCTCGGGACTTTGCTCTCGGGGCCAAGGCAAGAGGGCGTGCTTGCCCGCAGAGCTGAGAACACGCTGTTGGGCAGAGCTGCAACTGACCGCTGGAGTTCAGCTCTCGCCGGACGGCAGAAGGCGAAGAACGAAGCCGCTTGCGAGCGGCGCAGTGCAGCGAAGAGCTCTCCGAATTCGCCGCTAGCTCCACGGACCTTCTCAGCTGCGAGTAGCAGCGCTCGCAGTACACAGAGCTTCGCAAGGCCCGAAGACCCGGAGGGAAGTATCGCACACGCAAATGTGCCAGGACAGAGACGTGTTCTACGTTGTCCCTTCTCGTCGTGCAGTTTGTGCCTCTGCTGCTTCTGCTGTTAGGAATCGCTCCTTGAAAGGCGAGCGAGAGCGTCCTTCCGGGTGCATTGCACTGAGTCGAGTGCTCGCTCGGGACTTTGCTCTCGGGGCCAAGGCAAGAGGGCGTGCTTGCCCGCAGAGCTGAGAACACGCTGTTGGGCAGAGCTGCAACTGACCGCCGGAGTTCAGCTCTCGCCGGACGGCAGAAGGCGAAGAACGAAGCCGCTTGCGAGCGGCGCAGTGCAGCGAAGAGCTCTCCGAATTCGCCGCTAGCTCCACGGTCCTTCTCAGCTGCGAGTAGCAGCGCTCGCAGTACACAGAGCTTCGCAAGGCCCGAAGACGCGGAGGGAAGTATCGCACACGCAAATGTGCCAGGACAGAGACGTGTTCTACGTTGTCCCCTCTCGTCGTGCAGTTTGTGCCTCTGCTGCTTCTGCTGTTAGGAATCGCTCCTTGAAAGGCGAGCGAGAGCGTCCTTCCGGGTGCATTGCACTGAGTCGAGTGCTCGCTCGGGACTTTGCTCTCGGGGCCAAGGCAAGAGGGCGTGCTTGTCCGCAGAACTGAGAACACGCTGTTGGGCAGAGCTGCAACTGACCGCTGGAGTTCAGCTCTCGCCGGACGGCAGAAGGCGAAGAACGAAGCCGCTTGCGAGCGGCGCAGTGCAGCGAAGAGCTCTCCGAATTCGCCGCTAGCTCCACGGTCCTTCTCAGCTGCGAGTAGCAGCGCTCGCAGTACACAGAGCTTCGCAAGGCCCGAAGACGCGGAGGGAAGTATCGCACACGAAAATGTGCCAGGACAGAGACGTGTTCTACGTTGTCCCCTCTCGTCGTGCAGTTTGTGCCTCTGCTGCTTCTGCTGTTAGGAATCGCTCCTTGAAAGGCGAGCGAGAGCGTCCTTCCGGGTGCATTGCACTGAGTCGAGTGCTCGCTCGGGACTTTGCTCTCGGGGCCAAGGCAAGAGGGCGTGCTTGCCCGCAGAACTGAGAACACGCTGTTGGGCAGAGCTGCAACTGACCGCTGGAGTTCAGCTCTCGCCGGACGGCAGAAGGCGAAGAACGAAGCCGCTTGCGAGCGGCGCAGTGCAGCGAAGAGCTCTCCGAATTCGCCGCTAGCTCCACGGTCCTTCTCAGCTGCGAGTAGCAGCGCTCGCAGTACACAGAGCTTCGCAAGGCCCGAAGACCCGGAGGGAAGTATCGCACACGCAAATGTGCCAGGACAGAGACGTGTTCTACGTTGTCCCCTCTCGTCGTGCAGTTTGTGCCTCTGCTGCTTCTGCTGTTAGGAATCGCTCCTTGAAAGGCGAGCGAGAGCGTCCTTCCGGGTGCATTGCACTGAGTCGAGTGCTCGCTCGGGACTTTGCACTCGGGGCCAAGGCAAGAGGGCGTGCTTGCCCGCAGAGCTGAGAACACGCTGTTGGGCAGAGCTGCAACTGACCGCTGGAGTTCAGCTCTCGCCGGACGGCAGAAGGCGAAGAACGAAGCCGCTTGCGAGCGGCGCAGTGCAGCGAAGAGCTCTCCGAATTCGCCGCTAGCTCCACGGTCCTTCTCAGCTGCGAGTAGCAGCGCTCGCAGTACACAGAGCTTCGCAAGGCCCGAAGACGCGGAGGGAAGTATCGCACACGAAAATGTGCCAGGACAGAGACGTGTTCTACGTTGTCCCTTCTCGTCGTGCAGTTTGTGCCTCTGCTGCTTCTGCTGTTAGGAATCGCTCCTTGAAAGGCGAGCGAGAGCGTCCTTCCGGGTGCATTGCACTGAGTCGAGTGCTCGCTCGGGACTTTGCTCTCGGGGCCAAGGCAAGAGGGCGTGCTTGCCCGCAGAGCTGAGAACACGCTGTTGGGCAGAGCTGCAACTGACCGCTGGAGTTCAGCTCTCGCCGGACGGCAGAAGGCGAAGAACGAAGCCGCTTGCGAGCGGCGCAGTGCAGCGAAGAGCTCTCCGAATTCGCCGCAAGCTCCACGGTCCTTCTCAGCTGCGAGTAGCAGCGCTCGCAGTACACAGAGCTTCGCAAGGCCCGAAGACCCGGAGGGAAGTATCGCACACGAAAATGTGCCAGGACAGAGACGTGTTCTACGTTGTCCCCTCTCGTCGTGCAGTTTGTGCCTCTGCTGCTTCTGCTGTTAGGAATCGCTCCTTGAAAGGCGAGCGAGAGCGTCCTTCCGGGTGCATTGCACTGAGTCGAGTGCTCGCTCGGGACTTTGCTCTCGGGACCAAGGCAAGAGGGCGTGCTTGTCCGCAGAACTGAGAACACGCTGTTGGGCAGAGCTGCAACTGACCGCTGGAGTTCAGCTCTCGCCGGACGGCAGAAGGCGAAGAACGAAGGCGCTTGCGAGCGGCGCAGTGCAGCGAAGAGCTCTCCGAATTCGCCGCTAGCTCCACGGTCCTTCTCAGCTGCGAGTAGCAGCGCTCGCAGTACACAGAGCTTCGCAAGGCCCGAAGACGCGGAGGGAAGTATCGCACACGCAAATGTGCCAGGACAGAGACGTGTTCTACGTTGTCCCTTCTCGTCGTGCAGTTTGTGCCTCTGCTGCTTCTGCTGTTAGGAATCGCTCCTTGAAAGGCGAGCGAGAGCGTCCTTCCGGGTGCATTGCACTGAGTCGAGTGCTCGCTCGGGACTTTGCACTCGGGGCCAAGGCAAGAGGGCGTGCTTGCCCGCAGAACTGAGAACACGCTGTTGGGCAGAGCTGCAACTGACCGCTGGAGTTCAGCTCTCGCCGGACGGCAGAAGGCGAAGAACGAAGCCGCTTGCGAGCGGCGCAGTGCAGCGAAGAGCTCTCCGAATTCGCCGCTAGCTCCACGGTCCTTCTCAGCTGCGAGTAGCAGCGCTCGCAGTACACAGAGCTTCGCAAGGCCCGAAGACGCGGAGGGAAGTATCGCACACGAAAATGTGCCAGGACAGAGACGTGTTCTACGTTGTCCCCTCTCGTCGTGCAGTTTGTGCCTCTGCTGCTTCTGCTGTTAGGAATCGCTCCTTGAAAGGCGAGCGAGAGCGTCCTTCCGGGTGCATTGCACTGAGTCGAGTGCTCGCTCGGGACTTTGCTCTCGGGGCCAAGGCAAGAGGGCGTGCTTGCCCGCAGAACTGAGAACACGCTGTTGGGCAGAGCTGCAACTGACCGCCGGAGTTCAGCTCTCGCCGGACGGCAGAAGGCGAAGAACGAAGCCGCTTGCGAGCGGCGCAGTGCAGCGAAGAGCTCTCCGAATTCGCCGCTAGCTCCACGGTCCTTCTCAGCTGCGAGTAGCAGCGCTCGCAGTACACAGAGCTTCGCAAGGCCCGAAGACCCGGAGGGAAGTATGGCACACGAAAATGTGCCAGGACAGAGACGTGTTCTACGTTGTCCCTTCTCGTCGTGCAGTTTGTGCCTCTGCTGCTTCTGCTGTTAGGAATCGCTCCTTGAAAGGCGAGCGAGAGCGTCCTTCCGGGTGCATTGCACTGAGTCGAGTGCTCGCTCGGGACTTTGCTCTCGGGGCCAAGGCAAGAGGGCGTGCTTGCCCGCAGAACTGAGAACACGCTGTTGGGCAGAGCTGCAACTGACCGCCGGAGTTCAGCTCTCGCCGGACGGCAGAAGGCGAAGAACGAAGCCGCTTGCGAGCGGCGCAGTGCAGCGAAGAGCTCTCCGAATTCGCCGCTAGCTCCACGGTCCTTCTCAGCTGCGAGTAGCAGCGCTCGCAGTACACAGAGCTTCGCAAGGCCCGAAGACCCGGAGGGAAGTATGGCACACGGAAATGTGCCAGGACAGAGACGTGTTCTACGTTGTCCCTTCTCGTCGTGCAGTTTGTGCCTCTGCTGCTTCTGCTGTTAGGGATCGCTCCTTGAAAGGCGAGCGAGAGCGTCCTTCCGGGTGCATTGCACTGAGTCGAGTGCTCGCTCGGGACTTTGCACTCGGGGCCAAGGCAAGAGGGCGTGCTTGCCCGCAGAACTGAGAACACGCTGTTGGGCAGAGCTGCAACTGACCGCCGGAGTTCAGCTCTCGCCGGACGGCAGAAGGCGAAGAACGAAGCCGCTTGCGAGCGGCGCAGTGCAGCGAAGAGCTCTCCGAATTCGCCGCAAGCTCCACGGTCCTTCTCAGCTGCGAGTAGCAGCGCTCGCAGTACACAGAGCTTCGCAAGGCCCGAAGACCCGGAGGGAAGTATGGCACACGGAAATGTGCCAGGACAGAGACGTGTTCTACGTTGTCCCTTCTCGTCGTGCAGTTTGTGCCTCTGCTGCTTCTGCTGTTAGGGATCGCTCCTTGAAAGGCGAGCGAGAGCGTCCTTCCGGGTGCATTGCACTGAGTCGAGTGCTCGCTCGGGACTTTGCACTCGGGGCCAAGGCAAGAGGGCGTGCTTGCCCGCAGAACTGAGAACACGCTGTTGGGCAGAGCTGCAACTGACCGCTGGAGTTCAGCTCTCGCCGGACGGCAGAAGGCGAAGAACGAAGCCGCTTGCGAGCGGCGCAGTGCAGCGAAGAGCTCTCCGAATTCGCCGCTAGCTCCACGGTCCTTCTCAGCTGCGAGTAGCAGCGCTCGCAGTACACAGAGCTTCGCAAGGCCCGATGACCCGGAGGGAAGTATCGCACACGCAAATGTGCCAGGACAGAGACGTGTTCTACGTTGTCCCCTCTCGTCGTGCAGTTTGTGCCTCTGCTGCTTCTGCTGTTAGGGATCGCTCCTTGAAAGGCGAGCGAGAGCGTCCTTCCGGGTGCATTGCACTGAGTCGAGTGCTCGCTCGGGACTTTGCTCTCGGGGCCAAGGCAAGAGGGCGTGCTTGCCCGCAGAACTGAGAACACGCTGTTGGGCAGAGCTGCAACTGACCGCTGGAGTTCAGCTCTCGCCGGACGGCAGAAGGCGAAGAACGAAGCCGCTTGCGAGCGGCGCAGTGCAGCGAAGAGCTCTCCGATTTCGCCGCTAGCTCCACGGTCCTTCTCAGCTGCGAGTAGCAGCGCTCGCAGTACACAGAGCTTCGCAAGGCCCGAAGACGCGGAGGGAAGTATCGCACACGCAAATGTGCCAGGACAGAGACGTGTTCTACGTTGTCCCCTCTCGTCGTGCAGTTTGTGCCTCTGCTGCTTCTGCTGTTAGGAATCGCTCCTTGAAAGGCGAGCGAGAGCGTCCTTCCGGGTGCATTGCACTGAGTCGAGTGCTCGCTCGGGACTTTGCTCTCGGGGCCAAGGCAAGAGGGCGTGCTTGCCCGCAGAGCTGAGAACACGCTGTTGGGCAGAGCTGCAACTGACCGCTGGAGTTCAGCTCTCGCCGGACGGCAGAAGGCGAAGAACGAAGCCGCTTGCGAGCGGCGCAGTGCAGCGAAGAGCTCTCCGAATTCGCCGCTAGCTCCACGGACCTTCTCAGCTGCGAGTAGCAGCGCTCGCAGTACACAGAGCTTCGCAAGGCCCGAAGACCCGGAGGGAAGTATCGCACACGCAAATGTGCCAGGACAGAGACGTGTTCTACGTTGTCCCTTCTCGTCGTGCAGTTTGTGCCTCTGCTGCTTCTGCTGTTAGGAATCGCCCCTTGAAAGGCGAGCGAGAGCGTCCTTCCGGGTGCATTGCACTGAGTCGAGTGCTCGCTCGGGACTTTGCTCTCGGGGCCAAGGCAAGAGGGCGTGCTTGCCCGCAGAGCTGAGAACACGCTGTTGGGCAGAGCTGCAACTGACCGCTGGAGTTCAGCTCTCGCCGGACGGCAGAAGGCGAAGAACGAAGCCGCTTGCGAGCGGCGCAGTGCAGCGAAGAGCTCTCCGAATTCGCCGCTAGCTCCACGGACCTTCTCAGCTGCGAGTAGCAGCGCTCGCAGTACACAGAGCTTCGCAAGGCCCGAAGACCCGGAGGGAAGTATCGCACACGCAAATGTGCCAGGACAGAGACGTGTTCTACGTTGTCCCTTCTCGTCGTGCAGTTTGTGCCTCTGCTGCTTCTGCTGTTAGGAATCGCTCCTTGAAAGGCGAGCGAGAGCGTCCTTCCGGGTGCATTGCACTGAGTCGAGTGCTCGCTCGGGACTTTGCTCTCGGGGCCAAGGCAAGAGGGCGTGCTTGCCCGCAGAGCTGAGAACACGCTGTTGGGCAGAGCTGCAACTGACCGCTGGAGTTCAGCTCTCGCCGGACGGCAGAAGGCGAAGAACGAAGCCGCTTGCGAGCGGCGCAGTGCAGCGAAGAGCTCTCCGAATTCGCCGCTAGCTCCACGGTCCTTCTCAGCTGCGAGTAGCAGCGCTCGCAGTACACAGAGCTTCGCAAGGCCCGAAGACCCGGAGGGAAGTATCGCAAACGCAAATGTGCCTGGACAGAGACGTGTTCTACGTTGTCCCTTCTCGTCGTGCAGTTTGTGCCTCTGCTGCTTCTGCTGTTAGGAATCGCTCCTTGAAAGGCGAGCGAGAGCGTCCTTCCGGGTGCATTGCACTGAGTCGAGTGCTCGCTCGGGACTTTGCTCTCGGGGCCAAGGCAAGAGGGCGTGCTTGCCCGCAGAGCTGAGAACACGCTGTTGGGCAGAGCTGCAACTGACCGCTGGAGTTCAGCTCTCGCCGGACGGCAGAAGGCGAAGAACGAAGCCGCTTGCGAGCGGCGCAGTGCAGCGAAGAGCTCTCCGAATTCGCCGCAAGCTCCACGGACCTTCTCAGCTGCGAGTAGCAGCGCTCGCAGTACACAGAGCTTCGCAAGGCCCGAAGACCCGGAGGGAAGTATCGCACACGCAAATGTGCCAGGACAGAGACGTGTTCTACGTTGTCCCTTCTCGTCGTGCAGTTTGTGCCTCTGCTGCTTCTGCTGTTAGGAATCGCTCCTTGAAAGGCGAGCGAGAGCGTCCTTCCGCGTGCATTGCACTGAGTCGAGTGCTCGCTCGGGACTTTGCTCTCGGGGCCAAGGCAAGAGGGCGTGCTTGCCCGCAGAGCTGAGAACACGCTGTTGGGCAGAGCTGCAACTGACCGCTGGAGTTCAGCTCTCGCCGGACGGCAGAAGGCGAAGAACGAAGCCGCTTGCGAGCGGCGCAGTGCAGCGAAGAGCTCTCCGAATTCGCCGCTAGCTCCACGGTCCTTCTCAGCTGCGAGTAGCAGCGCTCGCAGTACACAGAGCTGCGCAAGGCCCGAAGACCCGGAGGGAAGTATCGCACACGAAAATGTGCCAGGACAGAGACGTGTTCTACGTTGTCCCTTCTCGTCGTGCAGTTTGTGCCTCTGCTGCTTCTGCTGTTAGGAATCGCTCCTTGAAAGGCGAGCGAGAGCGTCCTTCCGGGTGCATTGCACTGAGTCGAGTGCTCGCTCGGGACTTTGCTCTCGGGGCCAAGGCAAGAGGGCGTGCTTGCCCGCAGAGCTGAGAACACGCTGTTGGGCAGAGCTGCAACTGACCGCTGGAGTTCAGCTCTCGCCGGACGGCAGAAGGCGAAGAACGAAGGCGCTTGCGAGCGGCGCAGTGCAGCGAAGAGCTCTCCGAATTCGCCGCTAGCTCCACGGTCCTTCTCAGCTGCGAGTAGCAGCGCTCGCAGTACACAGAGCTTCGCAAGGCCCGAAGACCCGGAGGGACGTATCGCACACGCAAATGTGCCAGGACAGAGACGTGTTCTACGTTGTCCCCTCTCGTCGTGCAGTTTGTGCCTCTGCTGCTTCTGCTGTTAGGGATCGCTCCTTGAAAGGCGAGCGAGAGCGTCCTTCCGGGTGCATTGCACTGAGTCGAGTGCTCGCTCGGGACTTTGCTCTCGGGGCCAAGGCAAGAGGGCGTGCTTGCCCGCAGAGCTGAGAACACGCTGTTGGGCAGAGCTGCAACTGACCGCTGGAGTTCAGCTCTCGCCGGACGGCAGAAGGCGAAGAACGAAGGCGCTTGCGAGCGGCGCAGTGCAGCGAAGAGCTCTCCGAATTCGCCGCTAGCTCCACGGTCCTTCTCAGCTGCGAGTAGCAGCGCTCGCAGTACACAGAGCTTCGCAAGGCCCGAAGACGCGGAGGGAAGTATCGCACACGCAAATGTGCCAGGACAGAGACGTGTTCTACGTTGTCCCTTCTCGTCGTGCAGTTTGTGCCTCTGCTGCTTCTGCTGTTAGGAATCGCTCCTTGAAAGGCGAGCGAGAGCGTCCTTCCGGGTGCATTGCACTGAGTCGAGTGCTCGCTCGGGACTTTGCTCTCGGGGCCAAGGCAAGAGGGCGTGCTTGCCCGCAGAACTGAGAACACGCTGTTGGGCAGAGCTGCAACTGACCGCTGGAGTTCAGCTCTCGCCGGACGGCAGAAGGCGAAGAACGAAGCCGCTTGCGAGCGGCGCAGTGCAGCGAAGAGCTCTCCGAATTCGCCGCTAGCTCCACGGTCCTTCTCAGCTGCGAGTAGCAGCGCTCGCAGTACACAGAGCTTCGCAAGGCCCGAAGACCCGGAGGGACGTATCGCACACGCAAATGTGCCAGGACAGAGACGTGTTCTACGTTGTCCCCTCTCGTCGTGCAGTTTGTGCCTCTGCTGCTTCTGCTGTTAGGGATCGCTCCTTGAAAGGCGAGCGAGAGCGTCCTTCCGGGTGCATTGCACTGAGTCGAGTGCTCGCTCGGGACTTTGCTCTCGGGGCCAAGGCAAGAGGGCGTGCTTGCCCGCAGAACTGAGAACACGCTGTTGGGCAGAGCTGCAACTGACCGCTGGAGTTCAGCTCTCGCCGGACGGCAGAAGGCGAAGAACGAAGCCGCTTGCGAGCGGCGCAGTGCAGCGAAGAGCTCTCCCAATTCGCCGCTAGCTCCACGGTCCTTCTCAGCTGCGAGTAGCAGCGCTCGCAGTACACAGAGCTTCGCAAGGCCCGATGACCCGGAGGGAAGTATCGCACACGCAAATGTGCCAGGACAGAGACGTGTTCTACGTTGTCCCTTCTCGTCGTGCAGTTTGTGCCTCTGCTGCTTCTGCTGTTAGGAATCGCTCCTTGAAAGGCGAGCGAGAGCGTCCTTCCGGGTGCATTGCACTGAGTCGAGTGCTCGCTCGGGACTTTGCACTCGGGGCCAAGGCAAGAGGGCGTGCTTGCCCGCAGAGCTGAGAACACGCTGTTGGGCAGAGCTGCAACTGACCGCTGGAGTTCAGCTCTCGCCGGACGGCAGAAGGCGAAGAACGAAGGCGCTTGCGAGCGGCGCAGTGCAGCGAAGAGCTCTCCGAATTCGCCGCTAGCTCCACGGTCCTTCTCAGCTGCGAGTAGCAGCGCTCGCAGTACACAGAGCTTCGCAAGGCCCGAAGACCCGGAGGGAAGTATCGCACACGAAAATGTGCCAGGACAGAGACGTGTTCTACGTTGTCCCTTCTCGTCGTGCAGTTTGTGCCTCTGCTGCTTCTGCTGTTAGGAATCGCTCCTTGAAAGGCGAGCGAGAGCGTCCTTCCGGGTGCATTGCACTGAGTCGAGTGCTCGCTCGGGACTTTGCTCTCGGGGCCAAGGCAAGAGGGCGTGCTTGTCCGCAGAGCTGAGAACACGCTGTTGGGCAGAGCTGCAACTGACCGCTGGAGTTCAGCTCTCGCCGGACGGCAGAAGGCGAAGAACGAAGGCGCTTGCGAGCGGCGCAGTGCAGCGAAGAGCTCTCCGAATTCGCCGCTAGCTCCACGGTCCTTCTCAGCTGCGAGTAGCAGCGCTCGCAGTACACAGAGCTTCGCAAGGCCCGAAGACCCGGAGGGAAGTATCGCACACGAAAATGTGCCAGGACAGAGACGTGTTCTACGTTGTCCCTTCTCGTCGTGCAGTTTGTGCCTCTGCTGCTTCTGCTGTTAGGAATCGCTCCTTGAAAGGCGAGCGAGAGCGTCCTTCCGGGTGCATTGCACTGAGTCGAGTGCTCGCTCGGGACTTTGCTCTCGGGGCCAAGGCAAGAGGGCGTGCTTGCCCGCAGAACTGAGAACACGCTGTTGGGCAGAGCTGCAACTGACCGCTGGAGTTCAGCTCTCGCCGGACGGCAGAAGGCGAAGAACGAAGGCGCTTGCGAGCGGCGCAGTGCAGCGAAGAGCTCTCCGAATTCGCCGCTAGCTCCACGGTCCTTCTCAGCTGCGAGTAGCAGCGCTCGCAGTACACAGAGCTTCGCAAGGCCCGAAGACCCGGAGGGAAGTATCGCACACGCAAATGTGCCAGGACAGAGACGTGTTCTACGTTGTCCCTTCTCGTCGTGCAGTTTGTGCCTCTGCTGCTTCTGCTGTTAGGAATCGCTCCTTGAAAGGCGAGCGAGAGCGTCCTTCCGGGTGCATTGCACTGAGTCGAGTGCTCGCTCGGGACTTTGCTCTCGGGGCCAAGGCAAGAGGGCGTGCTTGCCCGCAGAACTGAGAACACGCTGTTGGGCAGAGCTGCAACTGACCGCTGGAGTTCAGCTCTCGCCGGACGGCAGAAGGCGAAGAACGAAGCCGCTTGCGAGCGGCGCAGTGCAGCGAAGAGCTCTCCGAATTCGCCGCTAGCTCCACGGTCCTTCTCAGCTGCGAGTAGCAGCGCTCGCAGTACACAGAGCTTCGCAAGGCCCGAAGACCCGGAGGGAAGTATCGCACACGCAAATGTGCCAGGACAGAGACGTGTTCTACGTTGTCCCTTCTCGTCGTGCAGTTTGTGCCTCTGCTGCTTCTGCTGTTAGGAATCGCTCCTTGAAAGGCGAGCGAGAGCGTCCTTCCGGGTGCATTGCACTGAGTCGAGTGCTCGCTCGGGACTTTGCTCTCGGGGCCAAGGCAAGAGGGCGTGCTTGCCCGCAGAGCTGAGAACACGCTGTTGGGCAGAGCTGCAACTGACCGCTGGAGTTCAGCTCTCGCCGGACGGAAGAAGGCGAAGAACGAAGCCGCTTGCGAGCGGCGCAGTGCAGCGAAGAGCTCTCCGAATTCGCCGCTAGCTCCACGGTCCTTCTCAGCTGCGAGTAGCAGCGCTCGCAGTACACAGAGCTTCGCAAGGCCCGAAGACCCGGAGGGAAGTATCGCACACGCAAATGTGCCAGGACAGAGACGTGTTCTACGTTGTCCCCTCTCGTCGTGCAGTTTGTGCCTCTGCTGCTTCTGCTGTTAGGAATCGCTCCTTGAAAGGCGAGCGAGAGCGTCCTTCCGGGTGCATTGCACTGAGTCGAGTGCTCGCTCGGGACTTTGCTCTCGGGGCCAAGGCAAGAGGGCGTGCTTGCCCGCAGAACTGAGAACACGCTGTTGGGCAGAGCTGCAACTGACCGCCGGAGTTCAGCTCTCGCCGGACGGCAGAAGGCGAAGAACGAAGCCGCTTGCGAGCGGCGCAGTGCAGCGAAGAGCTCTCCGAATTCGCCGCTAGCTCCACGGTCCTTCTCAGCTGCGAGTAGCAGCGCTCGCAGTACACAGAGCTTCGCAAGGCCCGAAGACGCGGAGGGAAGTATCGCACACGAAAATGTGCCAGGACAGAGACGTGTTCTACGTTGTCCCCTCTCGTCGTGCAGTTTGTGCCTCTGCTGCTTCTGCTGTTAGGAATCGCTCCTTGAAAGGCGAGCGAGAGCGTCCTTCCGGGTGCATTGCACTGAGTCGAGTGCTCGCTCGGGACTTTGCTCTCGGGGCCAAGGCAAGAGGGCGTGCTTGCCCGCAGAACTGAGAACACGCTGTTGGGCAGAGCTGCAACTGACCGCCGGAGTTCAGCTCTCGCCGGACGGCAGAAGGCGAAGAACGAAGCCGCTTGCGAGCGGCGCAGTGCAGCGAAGAGCTCTCCGAATTCGCCGCTAGCTCCACGGTCCTTCTCAGCTGCGAGTAGCAGCGCTCGCAGTACACAGAGCTTCGCAAGGCCCGAAGACGCGGAGGGAAGTATCGCACACGCAAATGTGCCAGGACAGAGACGTGTTCTACGTTGTCCCCTCTCGTCGTGCAGTTTGTGCCTCTGCTGCTTCTGCTGTTAGGAATCGCTCCTTGAAAGGCGAGCGAGAGCGTCCTTCCGGGTGCATTGCACTGAGTCGAGTGCTCGCTCGGGACTTTGCTCTCGGGGCCAAGGCAAGAGGGCGTGCTTGCCCGCAGAACTGAGAACACGCTGTTGGGCAGAGCTGCAACTGACCGCTGGAGTTCAGCTCTCGCCGGACGGCAGAAGGCGAAGAACGAAGCCGCTTGCGAGCGGCGCAGTGCAGCGAAGAGTTCTCCGAATTCGCCGCTAGCTCCACGGTCCTTCTCAGCTGCGAGTAGCAGCGCTCGCAGTACACAGAGCTTCGCAAGGCCCGAAGACGCGGAGGGAAGTATCGCACACGAAAATGTGCCAGGACAGAGACGTGTTCTACGTTGTCCCCTCTCGTCGTGCAGTTTGTGCCTCTGCTGCTTCTGCTGTTAGGAATCGCTCCTTGAAAGGCGAGCGAGAGCGTCCTTCCGGGTGCATTGCACTGAGTCGAGTGCTCGCTCGGGACTTTGCTCTCGGGGCCAAGGCAAGAGGGCGTGCTTGCCCGCAGAACTGAGAACACGCTGTTGGGCAGAGCTGCAACTGACCGCTGGAGTTCAGCTCTCGCCGAACGGCAGAAGGCGAAGAACGAAGCCGCTTGCGAGCGGCGCAGTGCAGCGAAGAGCTCTCCGAATTCGCCGCTAGCTCCACGGTCCTTCTCAGCTGCGAGTAGCAGCGCTCGCAGTACACAGAGCTTCGCAAGGCCCGAAGACCCGGAGGGAAGTATCGCACACGAAAATGTGCCAGGACAGAGACGTGTTCTACGTTGTCCCCTCTCGTCGTGCAGTTTGTGCCTCTGCTGCTTCTGCTGTTAGGAATCGCTCCTTGAAAGGCGAGCGAGAGCGTCCTTCCGGGTGCATTGCACTGAGTCGAGTGCTCGCTCGGGACTTTGCACTCGGGGCCAAGGCAAGAGGGCGTGCTTGCCCGCAGAGCTGAGAACACGCTGTTGGGCAGAGCTGCAACTGACCGCTGGAGTTCAGCTCTCGCCGGACGGCAGAAGGCGAAGAACGAAGCCGCTTGCGAGCGGCGCAGTGCAGCGAAGAGCTCTCCGAATTCGCCGCTAGCTCCACGGTCCTTCTCAGCTGCGAGTAGCAGCGCTCGCAGTACACAGAGCTTCGCAAGGCCCGAAGACGCGGAGGGAAGTATCGCACACGAAAATGTGCCAGGACAGAGACGTGTTCTACGTTGTCCCTTCTCGTCGTGCAGTTTGTGCCTCTGCTGCTTCTGCTGTTAGGAATCGCTCCTTGAAAGGCGAGCGAGAGCGTCCTTCCGGGTGCATTGCACTGAGTCGAGTGCTCGCTCGGGACTTTGCTCTCGGGGCCAAGGCAAGAGGGCGTGCTTGCCCGCAGAGCTGAGAACACGCTGTTGGGCAGAGCTGCAACTGACCGCTGGAGTTCAGCTCTCGCCGGACGGAAGAAGGCGAAGAACGAAGCCGCTTGCGAGCGGCGCAGTGCAGCGAAGAGCTCTCCGAATTCGCCGCTAGCTCCACGGTCCTTCTCAGCTGCGAGTAGCAGCGCTCGCAGTACACAGAGCTTCGCAAGGCCCGAAGACCCGGAGGGAAGTATCGCACACGCAAATGTGCCAGGACAGAGACGTGTTCTACGTTGTCCCCTCTCGTCGTGCAGTTTGTGCCTCTGCTGCTTCTGCTGTTAGGAATCGCTCCTTGAAAGGCGAGCGAGAGCGTCCTTCCGGGTGCATTGCACTGAGTCGAGTGCTCGCTCGGGACTTTGCACTCGGGGCCAAGGCAAGAGGGCGTGCTTGCCCGCAGAACTGAGAACACGCTGTTGGGCAGAGCTGCAACTGACCGCCGGAGTTCAGCTCTCGCCGGACGGCAGAAGGCGAAGAACGAAGCCGCTTGCGAGCGGCGCAGTGCAGCGAAGAGCTCTCCGAATTCGCCGCTAGCTCCACGGTCCTTCTCAGCTGCGAGTAGCAGCGCTCGCAGTACACAGAGCTTCGCAAGGCCCGAAGACGCGGAGGGAAGTATCGCACACGCAAATGTGCCAGGACAGAGACGTGTTCTACGTTGTCCCCTCTCGTCGTGCAGTTTGTGCCTCTGCTGCTTCTGCTGTTAGGAATCGCTCCTTGAAAGGCGAGCGAGAGCGTCCTTCCGGGTGCATTGCACTGAGTCGAGTGCTCGCTCGGGACTTTGCTCTCGGGGCCAAGGCAAGAGGGCGTGCTTGTCCGCAGAACTGAGAACACGCTGTTGGGCAGAGCTGCAACTGACCGCCGGAGTTCAGCTCTCGCCGGACGGCAGAAGGCGAAGAACGAAGGCGCTTGCGAGCGGCGCAGTGCAGCGAAGAGCTCTCCGAATTCGCCGCTAGCTCCACGGTCCTTCTCAGCTGCGAGTAGCAGCGCTCGCAGTACACAGAGCTTCGCAAGGCCCGAAGACGCGGAGGGAAGTATCGCACACGAAAATGTGCCAGGACAGAGACGTGTTCTACGTTGTCCCCTCTCGTCGTGCAGTTTGTGCCTCTGCTGCTTCTGCTGTTAGGAATCGCTCCTTGAAAGGCGAGCGAGAGCGTCCTTCCGGGTGCATTGCACTGAGTCGAGTGCTCGCTCGGGACTTTGCTCTCGGGGCCAAGGCAAGAGGGCGTGCTTGCCCGCAGAACTGAGAACACGCTGTTGGGCAGAGCTGCAACTGACCGCTGGAGTTCAGCTCTCGCCGGACGGCAGAAGGCGAAGAACGAAGCCGCTTGCGAGCGGCGCAGTGCAGCGAAGAGCTCTCCGAATTCGCCGCTAGCTCCACGGTCCTTCTCAGCTGCGAGTAGCAGCGCTCGCAGTACACAGAGCTTCGCAAGGCCCGAAGACGCGGAGGGAAGTATCGCACACGAAAATGTGCCAGGACAGAGACGTGTTCTACGTTGTCCCTTCTCGTCGTGCAGTTTGTGCCTCTGCTGCTTCTGCTGTTAGGAATCGCTCCTTGAAAGGCGAGCGAGAGCGTCCTTCCGGGTGCATTGCACTGAGTCGAGTGCTCGCTCGGGACTTTGCTCTCGGGGCCAAGGCAAGAGGGCGTGCTTGCCCGCAGAACTGAGAACACGCTGTTGGGCAGAGCTGCAACTGACCGCTGGAGTTCAGCTCTCGCCGGACGGCAGAAGGCGAAGAACGAAGCCGCTTGCGAGCGGCGCAGTGCAGCGAAGAGCTCTCCGAATTCGCCGCAAGCTCCACGGTCCTTCTCAGCTGCGAGTAGCAGCGCTCGCAGTACACAGAGCTTCGCAAGGCCCGAAGACCCGGAGGGAAGTATCGCACACGAAAATGTGCCAGGACAGAGACGTGTTCTACGTTGTCCCCTCTCGTCGTGCAGTTTGTGCCTCTGCTGCTTCTGCTGTTAGGAATCGCTCCTTGAAAGGCGAGCGAGAGCGTCCTTCCGGGTGCATTGCACTGAGTCGAGTGCTCGCTCGGGACTTTGCTCTCGGGACCAAGGCAAGAGGGCGTGCTTGTCCGCAGAACTGAGAACACGCTGTTGGGCAGAGCTGCAACTGACCGCTGGAGTTCAGCTCTCGCCGGACGGCAGAAGGCGAAGAACGAAGGCGCTTGCGAGCGGCGCAGTGCAGCGAAGAGCTCTCCGAATTCGCCGCTAGCTCCACGGTCCTTCTCAGCTGCGAGTAGCAGCGCTCGCAGTACACAGAGCTTCGCAAGGCCCGAAGACGCGGAGGGAAGTATCGCACACGCAAATGTGCCAGGACAGAGACGTGTTCTACGTTGTCCCTTCTCGTCGTGCAGTTTGTGCCTCTGCTGCTTCTGCTGTTAGGAATCGCTCCTTGAAAGGCGAGCGAGAGCGTCCTTCCGGGTGCATTGCACTGAGTCGAGTGCTCGCTCGGGACTTTGCACTCGGGGCCAAGGCAAGAGGGCGTGCTTGCCCGCAGAACTGAGAACACGCTGTTGGGCAGAGCTGCAACTGACCGCTGGAGTTCAGCTCTCGCCGGACGGCAGAAGGCGAAGAACGAAGCCGCTTGCGAGCGGCGCAGTGCAGCGAAGAGCTCTCCGAATTCGCCGCTAGCTCCACGGTCCTTCTCAGCTGCGAGTAGCAGCGCTCGCAGTACACAGAGCTTCGCAAGGCCCGAAGACGCGGAGGGAAGTATCGCACACGAAAATGTGCCAGGACAGAGACGTGTTCTACGTTGTCCCCTCTCGTCGTGCAGTTTGTGCCTCTGCTGCTTCTGCTGTTAGGAATCGCTCCTTGAAAGGCGAGCGAGAGCGTCCTTCCGGGTGCATTGCACTGAGTCGAGTGCTCGCTCGGGACTTTGCTCTCGGGGCCAAGGCAAGAGGGCGTGCTTGCCCGCAGAACTGAGAACACGCTGTTGGGCAGAGCTGCAACTGACCGCCGGAGTTCAGCTCTCGCCGGACGGCAGAAGGCGAAGAACGAAGCCGCTTGCGAGCGGCGCAGTGCAGCGAAGAGCTCTCCGAATTCGCCGCTAGCTCCACGGTCCTTCTCAGCTGCGAGTAGCAGCGCTCGCAGTACACAGAGCTTCGCAAGGCCCGAAGACCCGGAGGGAAGTATGGCACACGAAAATGTGCCAGGACAGAGACGTGTTCTACGTTGTCCCTTCTCGTCGTGCAGTTTGTGCCTCTGCTGCTTCTGCTGTTAGGAATCGCTCCTTGAAAGGCGAGCGAGAGCGTCCTTCCGGGTGCATTGCACTGAGTCGAGTGCTCGCTCGGGACTTTGCTCTCGGGGCCAAGGCAAGAGGGCGTGCTTGCCCGCAGAACTGAGAACACGCTGTTGGGCAGAGCTGCAACTGACCGCCGGAGTTCAGCTCTCGCCGGACGGCAGAAGGCGAAGAACGAAGCCGCTTGCGAGCGGCGCAGTGCAGCGAAGAGCTCTCCGAATTCGCCGCTAGCTCCACGGTCCTTCTCAGCTGCGAGTAGCAGCGCTCGCAGTACACAGAGCTTCGCAAGGCCCGAAGACCCGGAGGGAAGTATGGCACACGAAAATGTGCCAGGACAGAGACGTGTTCTACGTTGTCCCTTCTCGTCGTGCAGTTTGTGCCTCTGCTGCTTCTGCTGTTAGGAATCGCTCCTTGAAAGGCGAGCGAGAGCGTCCTTCCGGGTGCATTGCACTGAGTCGAGTGCTCGCTCGGGACTTTGCACTCGGGGCCAAGGCAAGAGGGCGTGCTTGCCCGCAGAGCTGAGAACACGCTGTTGGGCAGAGCTGCAACTGACCGCTGGAGTTCAGCTCTCGCCGGACGGCAGAAGGCGAAGAACGAAGGCGCTTGCGAGCGGCGCAGTGCAGCGAAGAGCTCTCCGAATTCGCCGCTAGCTCCACGGTCCTTCTCAGCTGCGAGTAGCAGCGCTCGCAGTACACAGAGCTTCGCAAGGCCCGAAGACCCGGAGGGAAGTATCGCACACGAAAATGTGCCAGGACAGAGACGTGTTCTACGTTGTCCCTTCTCGTCGTGCAGTTTGTGCCTCTGCTGCTTCTGCTGTTAGGAATCGCTCCTTGAAAGGCGAGCGAGAGCGTCCTTCCGGGTGCATTGCACTGAGTCGAGTGCTCGCTCGGGACTTTGCTCTCGGGGCCAAGGCAAGAGGGCGTGCTTGCCCGCAGAGCTGAGAACACGCTGTTGGGCAGAGCTGCAACTGACCGCTGGAGTTCAGCTCTCGCCGGACGGAAGAAGGCGAAGAACGAAGCCGCTTGCGAGCGGCGCAGTGCAGCGAAGAGCTCTCCGAATTCGCCGCTAGCTCCACGGTCCTTCTCAGCTGCGAGTAGCAGCGCTCGCAGTACACAGAGCTTCGCAAGGCCCGAAGACCCGGAGGGAAGTATCGCACACGCAAATGTGCCAGGACAGAGACGTGTTCTACGTTGTCCCTTCTCGTCGTGCAGTTTGTGCCTCTGCTGCTTCTGCTGTTAGGAATCGCTCCTTGAAAGGCGAGCGAGAGCGTCCTTCCGGGTGCATTGCACTGAGTCGAGTGCTCGCTCGGGACTTTGCACTCGGGGCCAAGGCAAGAGGGCGTGCTTGCCCGCAGAACTGAGAACACGCTGTTGGGCAGAGCTGCAACTGACCGCCGGAGTTCAGCTCTCGCCGGACGGCAGAAGGCGAAGAACGAAGCCGCTTGCGAGCGGCGCAGTGCAGCGAAGAGCTCTCCGAATTCGCCGCTAGCTCCACGGTCCTTCTCAGCTGCGAGTAGCAGCGCTCGCAGTACACAGAGCTTCGCAAGGCCCGAAGACGCGGAGGGAAGTATCGCACACGAAAATGTGCCAGGACAGAGACGTGTTCTACGTTGTCCCCTCTCGTCGTGCAGTTTGTGCCTCTGCTGCTTCTGCTGTTAGGAATCGCTCCTTGAAAGGCGAGCGAGAGCGTCCTTCCGGGTGCATTGCACTGAGTCGAGTGCTCGCTCGGGACTTTGCTCTCGGGGCCAAGGCAAGAGGGCGTGCTTGCCCGCAGAACTGAGAACACGCTGTTGGGCAGAGCTGCAACTGACCGCCGGAGTTCAGCTCTCGCCGGACGGCAGAAGGCGAAGAACGAAGCCGCTTGCGAGCGGCGCAGTGCAGCGAAGAGCTCTCCGAATTCGCCGCTAGCTCCACGGTCCTTCTCAGCTGCGAGTAGCAGCGCTCGCAGTACACAGAGCTTCGCAAGGCCCGAAGACGCGGAGGGAAGTATCGCACACGCAAATGTGCCAGGACAGAGACGTGTTCTACGTTGTCCCCTCTCGTCGTGCAGTTTGTGCCTCTGCTGCTTCTGCTGTTAGGAATCGCTCCTTGAAAGGCGAGCGAGAGCGTCCTTCCGGGTGCATTGCACTGAGTCGAGTGCTCGCTCGGGACTTTGCTCTCGGGGCCAAGGCAAGAGGGCGTGCTTGTCCGCAGAACTGAGAACACGCTGTTGGGCAGAGCTGCAACTGACCGCCGGAGTTCAGCTCTCGCCGGACGGCAGAAGGCGAAGAACGAAGCCGCTTGCGAGCGGCGCAGTGCAGCGAAGAGCTCTCCGAATTCGCCGCTAGCTCCACGGTCCTTCTCAGCTGCGAGTAGCAGCGCTCGCAGTACACAGAGCTTCGCAAGGCCCGAAGACGCGGAGGGAAGTATCGCACACGAAAATGTGCCAGGACAGAGACGTGTTCTACGTTGTCCCCTCTCGTCGTGCAGTTTGTGCCTCTGCTGCTTCTGCTGTTAGGAATCGCTCCTTGAAAGGCGAGCGAGAGCGTCCTTCCGGGTGCATTGCACTGAGTCGAGTGCTCGCTCGGGACTTTGCTCTCGGGGCCAAGGCAAGAGGGCGTGCTTGCCCGCAGAACTGAGAACACGCTGTTGGGCAGAGCTGCAACTGACCGCTGGAGTTCAGCTCTCGCCGGACGGCAGAAGGCGAAGAACGAAGCCGCTTGCGAGCGGCGCAGTGCAGCGAAGAGCTCTCCGAATTCGCCGCTAGCTCCACGGTCCTTCTCAGCTGCGAGTAGCAGCGCTCGCAGTACACAGAGCTTCGCAAGGCCCGAAGACCCGGAGGGAAGTATCGCACACGCAAATGTGCCAGGACAGAGACGTGTTCTACGTTGTCCCTTCTCGTCGTGCAGTTTGTGCCTCTGCTGCTTCTGCTGTTAGGAATCGCTCCTTGAAAGGCGAGCGAGAGCGTCCTTCCGGGTGCATTGCACTGAGTCGAGTGCTCGCTCGGGACTTTGCACTCGGGGCCAAGGCAAGAGGGCGTGCTTGCCCGCAGAACTGAGAACACGCTGTTGGGCAGAGCTGCAACTGACCGCTGGAGTTCAGCTCTCGCCGGACGGCAGAAGGCGAAGAACGAAGCCGCTTGCGAGCGGCGCAGTGCAGCGAAGAGCTCTCCGAATTCGCCGCTAGCTCCACGGTCCTTCTCAGCTGCGAGTAGCAGCGCTCGCAGTACACAGAGCTTCGCAAGGCCCGAAGACGCGGAGGGAAGTATCGCACACGCAAATGTGCCAGGACAGAGACGTGTTCTACGTTGTCCCCTCTCGTCGTGCAGTTTGTGCCTCTGCTGCTTCTGCTGTTAGGAATCGCTCCTTGAAAGGCGAGCGAGAGCGTCCTTCCGGGTGCATTGCACTGAGTCGAGTGCTCGCTCGGGACTTTGCTCTCGGGGCCAAGGCAAGAGGGCGTGCTTGCCCGCAGAACTGAGAACACGCTGTTGGGCAGAGCTGCAACTGACCGCCGGAGTTCAGCTCTCGCCGGACGGCAGAAGGCGAAGAACGAAGCCGCTTGCGAGCGGCGCAGTGCAGCGAAGAGCTCTCCGAATTCGCCGCTAGCTCCACGGTCCTTCTCAGCTGCGAGTAGCAGCGCTCGCAGTACACAGAGCTTCGCAAGGCCCGAAGACGCGGAGGGAAGTATCGCACACGCAAATGTGCCAGGACAGAGACGTGTTCTACGTTGTCCCCTCTCGTCGTGCAGTTTGTGCCTCTGCTGCTTCTGCTGTTAGGAATCGCTCCTTGAAAGGCGAGCGAGAGCGTCCTTCCGGGTGCATTGCACTGAGTCGAGTGCTCGCTCGGGACTTTGCTCTCGGGGCCAAGGCAAGAGGGCGTGCTTGTCCGCAGAACTGAGAACACGCTGTTGGGCAGAGCTGCAACTGACCGCCGGAGTTCAGCTCTCGCCGGACGGCAGAAGGCGAAGAACGAAGCCGCTTGCGAGCGGCGCAGTGCAGCGAAGAGCTCTCCGAATTCGCCGCTAGCTCCACGGTCCTTCTCAGCTGCGAGTAGCAGCGCTCGCAGTACACAGAGCTTCGCAAGGCCCGAAGACGCGGAGGGAAGTATCGCACACGAAAATGTGCCAGGACAGAGACGTGTTCTACGTTGTCCCCTCTCGTCGTGCAGTTTGTGCCTCTGCTGCTTCTGCTGTTAGGAATCGCTCCTTGAAAGGCGAGCGAGAGCGTCCTTCCGGGTGCATTGCACTGAGTCGAGTGCTCGCTCGGGACTTTGCTCTCGGGGCCAAGGCAAGAGGGCGTGCTTGCCCGCAGAACTGAGAACACGCTGTTGGGCAGAGCTGCAACTGACCGCTGGAGTTCAGCTCTCGCCGGACGGCAGAAGGCGAAGAACGAAGCCGCTTGCGAGCGGCGCAGTGCAGCGAAGAGCTCTCCGAATTCGCCGCTAGCTCCACGGTCCTTCTCAGCTGCGAGTAGCAGCGCTCGCAGTACACAGAGCTTCGCAAGGCCCGAAGACGCGGAGGGAAGTATCGCACACGAAAATGTGCCAGGACAGAGACGTGTTCTACGTTGTCCCTTCTCGTCGTGCAGTTTGTGCCTCTGCTGCTTCTGCTGTTAGGAATCGCTCCTTGAAAGGCGAGCGAGAGCGTCCTTCCGGGTGCATTGCACTGAGTCGAGTGCTCGCTCGGGACTTTGCTCTCGGGGCCAAGGCAAGAGGGCGTGCTTGCCCGCAGAACTGAGAACACGCTGTTGGGCAGAGCTGCAACTGACCGCTGGAGTTCAGCTCTCGCCGGACGGCAGAAGGCGAAGAACGAAGCCGCTTGCGAGCGGCGCAGTGCAGCGAAGAGCTCTCCGAATTCGCCGCAAGCTCCACGGTCCTTCTCAGCTGCGAGTAGCAGCGCTCGCAGTACACAGAGCTTCGCAAGGCCCGAAGACCCGGAGGGAAGTATCGCACACGAAAATGTGCCAGGACAGAGACGTGTTCTACGTTGTCCCCTCTCGTCGTGCAGTTTGTGCCTCTGCTGCTTCTGCTGTTAGGAATCGCTCCTTGAAAGGCGAGCGAGAGCGTCCTTCCGGGTGCATTGCACTGAGTCGAGTGCTCGCTCGGGACTTTGCTCTCGGGACCAAGGCAAGAGGGCGTGCTTGTCCGCAGAACTGAGAACACGCTGTTGGGCAGAGCTGCAACTGACCGCTGGAGTTCAGCTCTCGCCGGACGGCAGAAGGCGAAGAACGAAGGCGCTTGCGAGCGGCGCAGTGCAGCGAAGAGCTCTCCGAATTCGCCGCTAGCTCCACGGTCCTTCTCAGCTGCGAGTAGCAGCGCTCGCAGTACACAGAGCTTCGCAAGGCCCGAAGACGCGGAGGGAAGTATCGCACACGCAAATGTGCCAGGACAGAGACGTGTTCTACGTTGTCCCTTCTCGTCGTGCAGTTTGTGCCTCTGCTGCTTCTGCTGTTAGGAATCGCTCCTTGAAAGGCGAGCGAGAGCGTCCTTCCGGGTGCATTGCACTGAGTCGAGTGCTCGCTCGGGACTTTGCACTCGGGGCCAAGGCAAGAGGGCGTGCTTGCCCGCAGAACTGAGAACACGCTGTTGGGCAGAGCTGCAACTGACCGCCGGAGTTCAGCTCTCGCCGGACGGCAGAAGGCGAAGAACGAAGCCGCTTGCGAGCGGCGCAGTGCAGCGAAGAGCTCTCCGAATTCGCCGCTAGCTCCACGGTCCTTCTCAGCTGCGAGTAGCAGCGCTCGCAGTACACAGAGCTTCGCAAGGCCCGAAGACGCGGAGGGAAGTATCGCACACGAAAATGTGCCAGGACAGAGACGTGTTCTACGTTGTCCCCTCTCGTCGTGCAGTTTGTGCCTCTGCTGCTTCTGCTGTTAGGAATCGCTCCTTGAAAGGCGAGCGAGAGCGTCCTTCCGGGTGCATTGCACTGAGTCGAGTGCTCGCTCGGGACTTTGCTCTCGGGGCCAAGGCAAGAGGGCGTGCTTGCCCGCAGAACTGAGAACACGCTGTTGGGCAGAGCTGCAACTGACCGCCGGAGTTCAGCTCTCGCCGGACGGCAGAAGGCGAAGAACGAAGCCGCTTGCGAGCGGCGCAGTGCAGCGAAGAGCTCTCCGAATTCGCCGCAAGCTCCACGGTCCTTCTCAGCTGCGAGTAGCAGCGCTCGCAGTACACAGAGCTTCGCAAGGCCCGAAGACCCGGAGGGAAGTATGGCACACGGAAATGTGCCAGGACAGAGACGTGTTCTACGTTGTCCCTTCTCGTCGTGCAGTTTGTGCCTCTGCTGCTTCTGCTGTTAGGGATCGCTCCTTGAAAGGCGAGCGAGAGCGTCCTTCCGGGTGCATTGCACTGAGTCGAGTGCTCGCTCGGGACTTTGCACTCGGGGCCAAGGCAAGAGGGCGTGCTTGCCCGCAGAACTGAGAACACGCTGTTGGGCAGAGCTGCAACTGACCGCTGGAGTTCAGCTCTCGCCGGACGGCAGAAGGCGAAGAACGAAGCCGCTTGCGAGCGGCGCAGTGCAGCGAAGAGCTCTCCGAATTCGCCGCTAGCTCCACGGTCCTTCTCAGCTGCGAGTAGCAGCGCTCGCAGTACACAGAGCTTCGCAAGGCCCGATGACCCGGAGGGAAGTATCGCACACGCAAATGTGCCAGGACAGAGACGTGTTCTACGTTGTCCCCTCTCGTCGTGCAGTTTGTGCCTCTGCTGCTTCTGCTGTTAGGAATCGCTCCTTGAAAGGCGAGCGAGAGCGTCCTTCCGGGTGCATTGCACTGAGTCGAGTGCTCGCTCGGGACTTTGCTCTCGGGGCCAAGGCAAGAGGGCGTGCTTGCCCGCAGAACTGAGAACACGCTGTTGGGCAGAGCTGCAACTGACCGCTGGAGTTCAGCTCTCGCCGGACGGCAGAAGGCGAAGAACGAAGCCGCTTGCGAGCGGCGCAGTGCAGCGAAGAGCTCTCCGATTTCGCCGCTAGCTCCACGGTCCTTCTCAGCTGCGAGTAGCAGCGCTCGCAGTACACAGAGCTTCGCAAGGCCCGAAGACGCGGAGGGAAGTATCGCACACGCAAATGTGCCAGGACAGAGACGTGTTCTACGTTGTCCCCTCTCGTCGTGCAGTTTGTGCCTCTGCTGCTTCTGCTGTTAGGAATAGCTCCTTGAAAGGCGAGCGAGAGCGTCCTTCCGGGTGCATTGCACTGAGTCGAGTGCTCGCTCGGGACTTTGCTCTCGGGGCCAAGGCAAGAGGGCGTGCTTGCCCGCAGAGCTGAGAACACGCTGTTGGGCAGAGCTGCAACTGACCGCTGGAGTTCAGCTCTCGCCGGACGGCAGAAGGCGAAGAACGAAGCCGCTTGCGAGCGGCGCAGTGCAGCGAAGAGCTCTCCGAATTCGCCGCTAGCTCCACGGACCTTCTCAGCTGCGAGTAGCAGCGCTCGCAGTACACAGAGCTTCGCAAGGCCCGAAGACCCGGAGGGAAGTATCGCACACGCAAATGTGCCAGGACAGAGACGTGTTCTACGTTGTCCCTTCTCGTCGTGCAGTTTGTGCCTCTGCTGCTTCTGCTGTTAGGAATCGCTCCTTGAAAGGCGAGCGAGAGCGTCCTTCCGGGTGCATTGCACTGAGTCGAGTGCTCGCTCGGGACTTTGCTCTCGGGGCCAAGGCAAGAGGGCGTGCTTGCCCGCAGAGCTGAGAACACGCTGTTGGGCAGAGCTGCAACTGACCGCTGGAGTTCAGCTCTCGCCGGACGGCAGAAGGCGAAGAACGAAGCCGCTTGCGAGCGGCGCAGTGCAGCGAAGAGCTCTCCGAATTCGCCGCTAGCTCCACGGACCTTCTCAGCTGCGAGTAGCAGCGCTCGCAGTACACAGAGCTTCGCAAGGCCCGAAGACCCGGAGGGAAGTATCGCACACGCAAATGTGCCAGGACAGAGACGTGTTCTACGTTGTCCCTTCTCGTCGTGCAGTTTGTGCCTCTGCTGCTTCTGCTGTTAGGAATCGCTCCTTGAAAGGCGAGCGAGAGCGTCCTTCCGGGTGCATTGCACTGAGTCGAGTGCTCGCTCGGGACTTTGCTCTCGGGGCCAAGGCAAGAGGGCGTGCTTGCCCGCAGAGCTGAGAACACGCTGTTGGGCAGAGCTGCAACTGACCGCTGGAGTTCAGCTCTCGCCGGACGGCAGAAGGCGAAGAACGAAGCCGCTTGCGAGCGGCGCAGTGCAGCGAAGAGCTCTCCGAATTCGCCGCTAGCTCCACGGACCTTCTCAGCTGCGAGTAGCAGCGCTCGCAGTACACAGAGCTTCGCAAGGCCCGAAGACCCGGAGGGAAGTATCGCACACGCAAATGTGCCAGGACAGAGACGTGTTCTACGTTGTCCCTTCTCGTCGTGCAGTTTGTGCCTCTGCTGCTTCTGCTGTTAGGAATCGCTCCTTGAAAGGCGAGCGAGAGCGTCCTTCCGGGTGCATTGCACTGAGTCGAGTGCTCGCTCGGGACTTTGCTCTCGGGGCCAAGGCAAGAGGGCGTGCTTGCCCGCAGAGCTGAGAACACGCTGTTGGGCAGAGCTGCAACTGACCGCTGGAGTTCAGCTCTCGCCGGACGGCAGAAGGCGAAGAACGAAGCCGCTTGCGAGCGGCGCAGTGCAGCGAAGAGCTCTCCGAATTCGCCGCAAGCTCCACGGACCTTCTCAGCTGCGAGTAGCAGCGCTCGCAGTACACAGAGCTTCGCAAGGCCCGAAGACCCGGAGGGAAGTATCGCACACGCAAATGTGCCAGGACAGAGACGTGTTCTACGTTGTCCCTTCTCGTCGTGCAGTTTGTGCCTCTGCTGCTTCTGCTGTTAGGAATCGCTCCTTGAAAGGCGAGCGAGAGCGTCCTTCCGCGTGCATTGCACTGAGTCGAGTGCTCGCTCGGGACTTTGCTCTCGGGGCCAAGGCAAGAGGGCGTGCTTGCCCGCAGAGCTGAGAACACGCTGTTGGGCAGAGCTGCAACTGACCGCTGGAGTTCAGCTCTCGCCGGACGGCAGAAGGCGAAGAACGAAGCCGCTTGCGAGCGGCGCAGTGCAGCGAAGAGCTCTCCGAATTCGCCGCTAGCTCCACGGTCCTTCTCAGCTGCGAGTAGCAGCGCTCGCAGTACACAGAGCTGCGCAAGGCCCGAAGACCCGGAGGGAAGTATCGCACACGAAAATGTGCCAGGACAGAGACGTGTTCTACGTTGTCCCTTCTCGTCGTGCAGTTTGTGCCTCTGCTGCTTCTGCTGTTAGGAATCGCTCCTTGAAAGGCGAGCGAGAGCGTCCTTCCGGGTGCATTGCACTGAGTCGAGTGCTCGCTCGGGACTTTGCTCTCGGGGCCAAGGCAAGAGGGCGTGCTTGCCCGCAGAGCTGAGAACACGCTGTTGGGCAGAGCTGCAACTGACCGCTGGAGTTCAGCTCTCGCCGGACGGCAGAAGGCGAAGAACGAAGGCGCTTGCGAGCGGCGCAGTGCAGCGAAGAGCTCTCCGAATTCGCCGCTAGCTCCACGGTCCTTCTCAGCTGCGAGTAGCAGCGCTCGCAGTACACAGAGCTTCGCAAGGCCCGAAGACCCGGAGGGACGTATCGCACACGCAAATGTGCCAGGACAGAGACGTGTTCTACGTTGTCCCCTCTCGTCGTGCAGTTTGTGCCTCTGCTGCTTCTGCTGTTAGGGATCGCTCCTTGAAAGGCGAGCGAGAGCGTCCTTCCGGGTGCATTGCACTGAGTCGAGTGCTCGCTCGGGACTTTGCTCTCGGGGCCAAGGCAAGAGGGCGTGCTTGCCCGCAGAGCTGAGAACACGCTGTTGGGCAGAGCTGCAACTGACCGCTGGAGTTCAGCTCTCGCCGGACGGCAGAAGGCGAAGAACGAAGGCGCTTGCGAGCGGCGCAGTGCAGCGAAGAGCTCTCCGAATTCGCCGCTAGCTCCACGGTCCTTCTCAGCTGCGAGTAGCAGCGCTCGCAGTACACAGAGCTTCGCAAGGCCCGAAGACGCGGAGGGAAGTATCGCACACGCAAATGTGCCAGGACAGAGACGTGTTCTACGTTGTCCCTTCTCGTCGTGCAGTTTGTGCCTCTGCTGCTTCTGCTGTTAGGAATCGCTCCTTGAAAGGCGAGCGAGAGCGTCCTTCCGGGTGCATTGCACTGAGTCGAGTGCTCGCTCGGGACTTTGCTCTCGGGGCCAAGGCAAGAGGGCGTGCTTGCCCGCAGAACTGAGAACACGCTGTTGGGCAGAGCTGCAACTGACCGCTGGAGTTCAGCTCTCGCCGGACGGCAGAAGGCGAAGAACGAAGGCGCTTGCGAGCGGCGCAGTGCAGCGAAGAGCTCTCCGAATTCGCCGCTAGCTCCACGGTCCTTCTCAGCTGCGAGTAGCAGCGCTCGCAGTACACAGAGCTTCGCAAGGCCCGAAGACGCGGAGGGAAGTATCGCACACGCAAATGTGCCAGGACAGAGACGTGTTCTACGTTGTCCCTTCTCGTCGTGCAGTTTGTGCCTCTGCTGCTTCTGCTGTTAGGAATCGCTCCTTGAAAGGCGAGCGAGAGCGTCCTTCCGGGTGCATTGCACTGAGTCGAGTGCTCGCTCGGGACTTTGCTCTCGGGGCCAAGGCAAGAGGGCGTGCTTGCCCGCAGAACTGAGAACACGCTGTTGGGCAGAGCTGCAACTGACCGCTGGAGTTCAGCTCTCGCCGGACGGCAGAAGGCGAAGAACGAAGCCGCTTGCGAGCGGCGCAGTGCAGCGAAGAGCTCTCCGAATTCGCCGCTAGCTCCACGGTCCTTCTCAGCTGCGAGTAGCAGCGCTCGCAGTACACAGAGCTTCGCAAGGCCCGAAGACCCGGAGGGACGTATCGCACACGCAAATGTGCCAGGACAGAGACGTGTTCTACGTTGTCCCCTCTCGTCGTGCAGTTTGTGCCTCTGCTGCTTCTGCTGTTAGGGATCGCTCCTTGAAAGGCGAGCGAGAGCGTCCTTCCGGGTGCATTGCACTGAGTCGAGTGCTCGCTCGGGACTTTGCTCTCGGGGCCAAGGCAAGAGGGCGTGCTTGCCCGCAGAACTGAGAACACGCTGTTGGGCAGAGCTGCAACTGACCGCTGGAGTTCAGCTCTCGCCGGACGGCAGAAGGCGAAGAACGAAGCCGCTTGCGAGCGGCGCAGTGCAGCGAAGAGCTCTCCCAATTCGCCGCTAGCTCCACGGTCCTTCTCAGCTGCGAGTAGCAGCGCTCGCAGTACACAGAGCTTCGCAAGGCCCGAAGACCCGGAGGGACGTATCGCACACGCAAATGTGCCAGGACAGAGACGTGTTCTACGTTGTCCCCTCTCGTCGTGCAGTTTGTGCCTCTGCTGCTTCTGCTGTTAGGGATCGCTCCTTGAAAGGCGAGCGAGAGCGTCCTTCCGGGTGCATTGCACTGAGTCGAGTGCTCGCTCGGGACTTTGCACTCGGGGCCAAGGCAAGAGGGCGTGCTTGCCCGCAGAGCTGAGAACACGCTGTTGGGCAGAGCTGCAACTGACCGCTGGAGTTCAGCTCTCGCCGGACGGCAGAAGGCGAAGAACGAAGGCGCTTGCGAGCGGCGCAGTGCAGCGAAGAGCTCTCCGAATTCGCCGCTAGCTCCACGGTCCTTCTCAGCTGCGAGTAGCAGCGCTCGCAGTACACAGAGCTTCGCAAGGCCCGAAGACCCGGAGGGAAGTATCGCACACGAAAATGTGCCAGGACAGAGACGTGTTCTACGTTGTCCCTTCTCGTCGTGCAGTTTGTGCCTCTGCTGCTTCTGCTGTTAGGAATCGCTCCTTGAAAGGCGAGCGAGAGCGTCCTTCCGGGTGCATTGCACTGAGTCGAGTGCTCGCTCGGGACTTTGCTCTCGGGGCCAAGGCAAGAGGGCGTGCTTGTCCGCAGAGCTGAGAACACGCTGTTGGGCAGAGCTGCAACTGACCGCTGGAGTTCAGCTCTCGCCGGACGGCAGAAGGCGAAGAACGAAGGCGCTTGCGAGCGGCGCAGTGCAGCGAAGAGCTCTCCGAATTCGCCGCTAGCTCCACGGTCCTTCTCAGCTGCGAGTAGCAGCGCTCGCAGTACACAGAGCTTCGCAAGGCCCGAAGACCCGGAGGGAAGTATCGCACACGAAAATGTGCCAGGACAGAGACGTGTTCTACGTTGTCCCTTCTCGTCGTGCAGTTTGTGCCTCTGCTGCTTCTGCTGTTAGGAATCGCTCCTTGAAAGGCGAGCGAGAGCGTCCTTCGGGTGCATTGCACTGAGTCGAGTGCTCGCTCGGGACTTTGCTCTCGGGGCCAAGGCAAGAGGGCGTGCTTGCCCGCAGAACTGAGAACACGCTGTTGGGCAGAGCTGCAACTGACCGCTGGAGTTCAGCTCTCGCCGGACGGCAGAAGGCGAAGAACGAAGCCGCTTGCGAGCGGCGCAGTGCAGCGAAGAGCTCTCCGAATTCGCCGCTAGCTCCACGGTCCTTCTCAGCTGCGAGTAGCAGCGCTCGCAGTACACAGAGCTTCGCAAGGCCCGAAGACCCGGAGGGAAGTATCGCACACGAAAATGTGCCAGGACAGAGACGTGTTCTACGTTGTCCCTTCTCGTCGTGCAGTTTGTGCCTCTGCTGCTTCTGCTGTTAGGAATCGCTCCTTGAAAGGCGAGCGAGAGCGTCCTTCCGGGTGCATTGCACTGAGTCGAGTGCTCGCTCGGGACTTTGCTCTCGGGGCCAAGGCAAGAGGGCGTGCTTGCCCGCAGAGCTGAGAACACGCTGTTGGGCAGAGCTGCAACTGACCGCTGGAGTTCAGCTCTCGCCGGACGGAAGAAGGCGAAGAACGAAGCCGCTTGCGAGCGGCGCAGTGCAGCGAAGAGCTCTCCGAATTCGCCGCTAGCTCCACGGTCCTTCTCAGCTGCGAGTAGCAGCGCTCGCAGTACACAGAGCTTCGCAAGGCCCGAAGACCCGGAGGGAAGTATCGCACACGCAAATGTGCCAGGACAGAGACGTGTTCTACGTTGTCCCTTCTCGTCGTGCAGTTTGTGCCTCTGCTGCTTCTGCTGTTAGGAATCGCTCCTTGAAAGGCGAGCGAGAGCGTCCTTCCGGGTGCATTGCACTGAGTCGAGTGCTCGCTCGGGACTTTGCACTCGGGGCCAAGGCAAGAGGGCGTGCTTGCCCGCAGAACTGAGAACACGCTGTTGGGCAGAGCTGCAACTGACCGCTGGAGTTCAGCTCTCGCCGGACGGCAGAAGGCGAAGAACGAAGCCGCTTGCGAGCGGCGCAGTGCAGCGAAGAGCTCTCCGAATTCGCCGCTAGCTCCACGGTCCTTCTCAGCTGCGAGTAGCAGCGCTCGCAGTACACAGAGCTTCGCAAGGCCCGAAGACGCGGAGGGAAGTATCGCACACGCAAATGTGCCAGGACAGAGACGTGTTCTACGTTGTCCCCTCTCGTCGTGCAGTTTGTGCCTCTGCTGCTTCTGCTGTTAGGAATCGCTCCTTGAAAGGCGAGCGAGAGCGTCCTTCCGGGTGCATTGCACTGAGTCGAGTGCTCGCTCGGGACTTTGCTCTCGGGGCCAAGGCAAGAGGGCGTGCTTGCCCGCAGACTGAGAACACGCTGTTGGGCAGAGCTGCAACTGACCGCTGGAGTTCAGCTCTCGCCGGACGGCAGAAGGCGAAGAACGAAGCCGCTTGCGAGCGGCGCAGTGCAGCGAAGAGCTCTCCGAATTCGCCGCTAGCTCCACGGTCCTTCTCAGCTGCGAGTAGCAGCGCTCGCAGTACACAGAGCTTCGCAAGGCCCGAAGACGCGGAGGGAAGTATCGCACACGAAAATGTGCCAGGACAGAGACGTGTTCTACGTTGTCCCCTCTCGTCGTGCAGTTTGTGCCTCTGCTGCTTCTGCTGTTAGGAATCGCTCCTTGAAAGGCGAGCGAGAGCGTCCTTCCGGGTGCATTGCACTGAGTCGAGTGCTCGCTCGGGACTTTGCACTCGGGGCCAAGGCAAGAGGGCGTGCTTGCCCGCAGAGCTGAGAACACGCTGTTGGGCAGAGCTGCAACTGACCGCTGGAGTTCAGCTCTCGCCGGACGGCAGAAGGCGAAGAACGAAGGCGCTTGCGAGCGGCGCAGTGCAGCGAAGAGCTCTCCGAATTCGCCGCTAGCTCCACGGTCCTTCTCAGCTGCGAGTAGCAGCGCTCGCAGTACACAGAGCTTCGCAAGGCCCGAAGACGCGGAGGGAAGTATCGCACACGCAAATGTGCCAGGACAGAGACGTGTTCTACGTTGTCCCTTCTCGTCGTGCAGTTTGTGCCTCTGCTGCTTCTGCTGTTAGGAATCGCTCCTTGAAAGGCGAGCGAGAGCGTCCTTCCGGGTGCATTGCACTGAGTCGAGTGCTCGCTCGGGACTTTGCACTCGGGGCCAAGGCAAGAGGGCGTGCTTGCCCGCAGAACTGAGAACACGCTGTTGGGCAGAGCTGCAACTGACCGCTGGAGTTCAGCTCTCGCCGGACGGCAGAAGGCGAAGAACGAAGCCGCTTGCGAGCGGCGCAGTGCAGCGAAGAGCTCTCCGAATTCGCCGCTAGCTCCACGGTCCTTCTCAGCTGCGAGTAGCAGCGCTCGCAGTACACAGAGCTTCGCAAGGCCCGAAGACGCGGAGGGAAGTATCGCACACGAAAATGTGCCAGGACAGAGACGTGTTCTACGTTGTCCCCTCTCGTCGTGCAGTTTGTGCCTCTGCTGCTTCTGCTGTTAGGAATCGCTCCTTGAAAGGCGAGCGAGAGCGTCCTTCCGGGTGCATTGCACTGAGTCGAGTGCTCGCTCGGGACTTTGCTCTCGGGGCCAAGGCAAGAGGGCGTGCTTGCCCGCAGAACTGAGAACACGCTGTTGGGCAGAGCTGCAACTGACCGCCGGAGTTCAGCTCTCGCCGGACGGCAGAAGGCGAAGAACGAAGCCGCTTGCGAGCGGCGCAGTGCAGCGAAGAGCTCTCCGAATTCGCCGCTAGCTCCACGGTCCTTCTCAGCTGCGAGTAGCAGCGCTCGCAGTACACAGAGCTTCGCAAGGCCCGAAGACCCGGAGGGAAGTATGGCACACGAAAATGTGCCAGGACAGAGACGTGTTCTACGTTGTCCCTTCTCGTCGTGCAGTTTGTGCCTCTGCTGCTTCTGCTGTTAGGAATCGCTCCTTGAAAGGCGAGCGAGAGCGTCCTTCCGGGTGCATTGCACTGAGTCGAGTGCTCGCTCGGGACTTTGCTCTCGGGGCCAAGGCAAGAGGGCGTGCTTGCCCGCAGAACTGAGAACACGCTGTTGGGCAGAGCTGCAACTGACCGCCGGAGTTCAGCTCTCGCCGGACGGCAGAAGGCGAAGAACGAAGCCGCTTGCGAGCGGCGCAGTGCAGCGAAGAGCTCTCCGAATTCGCCGCTAGCTCCACGGTCCTTCTCAGCTGCGAGTAGCAGCGCTCGCAGTACACAGAGCTTCGCAAGGCCCGAAGACCCGGAGGGAAGTATGGCACACGAAAATGTGCCAGGACAGAGACGTGTTCTACGTTGTCCCTTCTCGTCGTGCAGTTTGTGCCTCTGCTGCTTCTGCTGTTAGGAATCGCTCCTTGAAAGGCGAGCGAGAGCGTCCTTCCGGGTGCATTGCACTGAGTCGAGTGCTCGCTCGGGACTTTGCACTCGGGGCCAAGGCAAGAGGGCGTGCTTGCCCGCAGAGCTGAGAACACGCTGTTGGGCAGAGCTGCAACTGACCGCTGGAGTTCAGCTCTCGCCGGACGGCAGAAGGCGAAGAACGAAGGCGCTTGCGAGCGGCGCAGTGCAGCGAAGAGCTCTCCGAATTCGCCGCTAGCTCCACGGTCCTTCTCAGCTGCGAGTAGCAGCGCTCGCAGTACACAGAGCTTCGCAAGGCCCGAAGACCCGGAGGGAAGTATCGCACACGAAAATGTGCCAGGACAGAGACGTGTTCTACGTTGTCCCTTCTCGTCGTGCAGTTTGTGCCTCTGCTGCTTCTGCTGTTAGGAATCGCTCCTTGAAAGGCGAGCGAGAGCGTCCTTCCGGGTGCATTGCACTGAGTCGAGTGCTCGCTCGGGACTTTGCTCTCGGGGCCAAGGCAAGAGGGCGTGCTTGCCCGCAGAGCTGAGAACACGCTGTTGGGCAGAGCTGCAACTGACCGCCGGAGTTCAGCTCTCGCCGGACGGAAGAAGGCGAAGAACGAAGCCGCTTGCGAGCGGCGCAGTGCAGCGAAGAGCTCTCCGAATTCGCCGCTAGCTCCACGGTCCTTCTCAGCTGCGAGTAGCAGCGCTCGCAGTACACAGAGCTTCGCAAGGCCCGAAGACCCGGAGGGAAGTATCGCACACGCAAATGTGCCAGGACAGAGACGTGTTCTACGTTGTCCCTTCTCGTCGTGCAGTTTGTGCCTCTGCTGCTTCTGCTGTTAGGAATCGCTCCTTGAAAGGCGAGCGAGAGCGTCCTTCCGGGTGCATTGCACTGAGTCGAGTGCTCGCTCGGGACTTTGCACTCGGGGCCAAGGCAAGAGGGCGTGCTTGCCCGCAGAACTGAGAACACGCTGTTGGGCAGAGCTGCAACTGACCGCCGGAGTTCAGCTCTCGCCGGACGGCAGAAGGCGAAGAACGAAGCCGCTTGCGAGCGGCGCAGTGCAGCGAAGAGCTCTCCGAATTCGCCGCTAGCTCCACGGTCCTTCTCAGCTGCGAGTAGCAGCGCTCGCAGTACACAGAGCTTCGCAAGGCCCGAAGACGCGGAGGGAAGTATCGCACACGAAAATGTGCCAGGACAGAGACGTGTTCTACGTTGTCCCCTCTCGTCGTGCAGTTTGTGCCTCTGCTGCTTCTGCTGTTAGGAATCGCTCCTTGAAAGGCGAGCGAGAGCGTCCTTCCGGGTGCATTGCACTGAGTCGAGTGCTCGCTCGGGACTTTGCTCTCGGGGCCAAGGCAAGAGGGCGTGCTTGCCCGCAGAACTGAGAACACGCTGTTGGGCAGAGCTGCAACTGACCGCCGGAGTTCAGCTCTCGCCGGACGGCAGAAGGCGAAGAACGAAGCCGCTTGCGAGCGGCGCAGTGCAGCGAAGAGCTCTCCGAATTCGCCGCTAGCTCCACGGTCCTTCTCAGCTGCGAGTAGCAGCGCTCGCAGTACACAGAGCTTCGCAAGGCCCGAAGACGCGGAGGGAAGTATCGCACACGCAAATGTGCCAGGACAGAGACGTGTTCTACGTTGTCCCCTCTCGTCGTGCAGTTTGTGCCTCTGCTGCTTCTGCTGTTAGGAATCGCTCCTTGAAAGGCGAGCGAGAGCGTCCTTCCGGGTGCATTGCACTGAGTCGAGTGCTCGCTCGGGACTTTGCTCTCGGGGCCAAGGCAAGAGGGCGTGCTTGTCCGCAGAACTGAGAACACGCTGTTGGGCAGAGCTGCAACTGACCGCCGGAGTTCAGCTCTCGCCGGACGGCAGAAGGCGAAGAACGAAGCCGCTTGCGAGCGGCGCAGTGCAGCGAAGAGCTCTCCGAATTCGCCGCTAGCTCCACGGTCCTTCTCAGCTGCGAGTAGCAGCGCTCGCAGTACACAGAGCTTCGCAAGGCCCGAAGACGCGGAGGGAAGTATCGCACACGAAAATGTGCCAGGACAGAGACGTGTTCTACGTTGTCCCCTCTCGTCGTGCAGTTTGTGCCTCTGCTGCTTCTGCTGTTAGGAATCGCTCCTTGAAAGGCGAGCGAGAGCGTCCTTCCGGGTGCATTGCACTGAGTCGAGTGCTCGCTCGGGACTTTGCTCTCGGGGCCAAGGCAAGAGGGCGTGCTTGCCCGCAGAACTGAGAACACGCTGTTGGGCAGAGCTGCAACTGACCGCTGGAGTTCAGCTCTCGCCGGACGGCAGAAGGCGAAGAACGAAGCCGCTTGCGAGCGGCGCAGTGCAGCGAAGAGCTCTCCGAATTCGCCGCTAGCTCCACGGTCCTTCTCAGCTGCGAGTAGCAGCGCTCGCAGTACACAGAGCTTCGCAAGGCCCGAAGACCCGGAGGGAAGTATCGCACACGCAAATGTGCCAGGACAGAGACGTGTTCTACGTTGTCCCTTCTCGTCGTGCAGTTTGTGCCTCTGCTGCTTCTGCTGTTAGGAATCGCTCCTTGAAAGGCGAGCGAGAGCGTCCTTCCGGGTGCATTGCACTGAGTCGAGTGCTCGCTCGGGACTTTGCACTCGGGGCCAAGGCAAGAGGGCGTGCTTGCCCGCAGAACTGAGAACACGCTGTTGGGCAGAGCTGCAACTGACCGCTGGAGTTCAGCTCTCGCCGGACGGCAGAAGGCGAAGAACGAAGCCGCTTGCGAGCGGCGCAGTGCAGCGAAGAGCTCTCCGAATTCGCCGCTAGCTCCACGGTCCTTCTCAGCTGCGAGTAGCAGCGCTCGCAGTACACAGAGCTTCGCAAGGCCCGAAGACCCGGAGGGACGTATCGCACACGCAAATGTGCCAGGACAGAGACGTGTTCTACGTTGTCCCCCTCTCGTCGTGCAGTTTGTGCCTCTGCTGCTTCTGCTGTTAGGGATCGCTCCTTGAAAGGCGAGCGAGAGCGTCCTTCCGGGTGCATTGCACTGAGTCGAGTGCTCGCTCGGGACTTTGCTCTCGGGGCCAAGGCAAGAGGGCGTGCTTGCCCGCAGAACTGAGAACACGCTGTTGGGCAGAGCTGCAACTGACCGCTGGAGTTCAGCTCTCGCCGGACGGCAGAAGGCGAAGAACGAAGCCGCTTGCGAGCGGCGCAGTGCAGCGAAGAGCTCTCCGAATTA
>NC_029360.1:0-16793 GCF_052056855.1 Sturnus vulgaris
GTCCTTGTAGCTTACAAAAAGCATGACACTGAAGATGTCAAGACGGCTGGTCACACACACCCAAGGACAAAAGACTTAGTCCTAACCTTACTGTTGGTTGTTGCTAGGTTTATACATGCAAGTATCCGCGCGCCAGTGTAGACGCCCTGGACCCCTTACAGGCAGATAGGAGCAGGTATCAGGCTCACCTTTACTGTAGCCCAAAACGCCTAGCAATTGCCACGCCTCCACAGGTTATCAGCAGTAGTTAATATTAAGCAATGAGTGTAAACTTGACTTAGCCATAGCAACTCAGGGCCGGTAAATCCTGTGCCAGCCACCGCGGTCATACAGGAGGCCCAAATTAACATTATAACGGCGTAAAGAGTGGTCACATGTTATCCAAGTAGCTAAGATTAAAAAGCAACTGAGCTGTCATAAGCCCAAGATGCCCATAAGGCCTCCGTCCTCAAAGAAGATCTTAGAACAACGATCAATTGAAACCCACGAAAGCCAGGACCCAAACTGGGATTAGATACCCCACTATGCCTGGCCCTAAATCTTGATGCTCTACTTTACCTGAGCGTCCGCCCGAGAACTACGAGCACAAACGCTTAAAACTCTAAGGACTTGGCGGTGTCCCAAACCCACCTAGAGGAGCCTGTTCTGTAATCGATGATCCACGATATTACCTGACCATTCCTTGCCCCGAACAGCCTATATACCGCCGTCGCCAGCCCACCTTTACTGACAGCCCAACAGTGAGCGCAATAGCCCCTCCCCGCTAATAAGACAGGTCAAGGTATAGCCTATGGAATGGAAGCAATGGGCTACATTTTCTAGACTAGAACATACGGCAAAGGGACTTGAAACAGTCTCTTGAAGGCGGATTTAGCAGTAAAGTGGGACCATCGAGCCCTCTTTAAGCCGGCCCTGGGACACGTACATACCGCCCGTCACCCTCCTCAAAGGCGAACCAACTCCCCCATACCTAATAAGCTATCCAGCCAAAGAGGAGGTAAGTCGTAACAAGGTAAGTGTACCGGAAGGTGCACTTAGAACACCAAGACGTAGCTTTAACAAAAGCATTCAGCTTACACCTGAAAGATATCCGTTCAAACCGGATCGTCTTGATGCCAGACTCTAGCCCAATCGACATGACCTGGAATAACAAAGCTACTCCCTAAACCCAACTAAAGCATTTATCAGTCCCAGTATAGGCGATAGAAAAGACACCATTGGAGCGATAGAGACCACGTACCGTAAGGGAAAGATGAAATAGAAGTGAAACAAGTCAAGCTATAAAAAGCAAAGATCAACCCTTGTACCTTTTGCATCATGGTCTAGCAAGAAAAACCAAGCAAAATGAATTTAAGTTTGCCACCCCGAAACCCAAGCGAGCTACCTGCGAGCAGCTATTATTGAGCGAACCCGTCTCTGTTGCAAAAGAGTGGGACGACTTGCTGGTAGAGGTGAAAAGCCAATCGAGCTGGGTGATAGCTGGTTGCCTGTGAAACGAATCTAAGTTCACTCTTAATTCTTCTCCAAGGAAACAATAAACCCCAATGAAGCGAATTAAGGGCTATTTAAAGGGGGTACAGCTCCTTTAAAAAAGAATACAATCTCCACGAGCGGATAAGTAACCTTCACACATACCTATTGTGGGCCCTCAAGCAGCCATCAACAGAGAGTGCGTTAAAGCTCAGTACCTCAAAAATATCTAAACTTTACGAATCCCTCCTCACTAACGGGCTAACCTATACCCAAATAGGAGAATTAATGCTAGAATGAGTAACCAGGGTCCTCCCTCTACGACGCAAGCTTACATCCACACATTATTAACAAATGCCCCATATACGATCAATACAACAAGCACAGTATTAAACACATTGTTAACCCGACAGAGGAGCGTCCATTAAGAAAGATTAAAACCTGCAAAAGGAACTAGGCAAACCCGTCAAGGCCCGACTGTTTACCAAAAACATAGCCTTCAGCAAACCAAAACAAGTATTGAAGGTGATGCCTGCCCGGTGACCTGACGTTTAACGGCCGCGGTATCCTAACCGTGCAAAGGTAGCGCAATCAATTGTCCCATAAATCGAGACTAGTATGAATGGCTAAACGAGGTCTTAACTGTCTCTTGCAGGCAATCGGTGAAATTGATCTCCCTGTGCGAAAGCAGGGATAAACCCATAAGACGAGAAGACCCTGTGGAACTTCAAAACCAGCGGCCACCCCAAAATACATAACCCCCCACTGGGCTCACTTATTCACTAAGCCACTGGCCCGCGTTTTTCGGTTGGGGCGACCTTGGAGAAAAACAAATCCTCCAAAAATTAGACCATCCCTCTAGACTGAGAGCAACCCCTCAACGTGCTAATAGCAACCAGACCCAATATAATTGATCTATGGACCAAGCTACCCCAGGGATAACAGCGCAATCTCCCCCGAGAGTCCGTATCGACGGGGAGGTTTACGACCTCGATGTTGGATCAGGACATCCTAGTGGTGCAGCCGCTACTAAGGGTTCGTTTGTTCAACGATTAACAGTCCTACGTGATCTGAGTTCAGACCGGAGCAATCCAGGTCGGTTTCTATCTATGATGAACTCTTCCCAGTACGAAAGGATAGGAAAAGTGAGGCCAATACCACAAGCAAGCCTTCGCCTTAAGTGATGAAGTCAACTTAATCACAAAAGGCTATCACACTCCACCACACCCTAGAAAAGGGCCAGCTAGCGTGGCAGAGCTCGGCAAATGCAAAAGGCTTAAGTCCTTTAATTCAGAGGTTCAAATCCTCTCCCTAGCTTCCCCCATGACCAACCACCCAATACTGATCAACCTCATCATAGCCCTTTCCTACGCCCTCCCAATTCTAATCGCAGTAGCTTTCCTAACACTAGTTGAACGTAAGATCCTGAGCTATATGCAAGGACGAAAAGGCCCAAACATTGTTGGTCCTTTTGGACTACTCCAGCCCCTGGCAGATGGAATCAAACTATTTATTAAAGAGCCCATCCGCCCGTCAACATCCTCTCCAATCCTATTTATTGCAACCCCCATACTAGCCCTCCTTCTCGCAATCTCCATCTGGACCCCACTCCCCATACCCTTCCCCCTTGCAGACCTTAACCTTGGTCTTCTATTCCTACTGGCCATGTCCAGCCTAGCAGTATACTCCATCCTTTGATCGGGCTGAGCCTCCAATTCAAAATACGCCCTGATTGGGGCCCTCCGAGCGGTAGCCCAAACTATCTCCTATGAAGTCACCCTGGCTATTATCCTACTGTCCATCGTCCTACTCAGCGGAAGCTACACCCTCAGCACCCTGGCAGTCACCCAAGAACCCCTCTACCTCATCTTCGCCTGCTGGCCCCTAGCCATAATATGGTATGTCTCAACACTCGCCGAAACAAACCGCGCCCCCTTTGACCTTACAGAAGGGGAATCCGAACTAGTCTCCGGATTCAACGTCGAATATGCAGCAGGACCATTCGCCCTGTTCTTCCTAGCTGAATATGCGAATATCATGCTCATGAACACGCTAACCGCCCTCCTATTCTTCAACCCAAGTGTCTTCAACCTGCCCCCAGAGCTGTACTCCGTAGTTCTAGCCACAAAAGTTCTGCTTCTATCTGCAGGCTTCCTATGAATCCGAGCCTCATACCCGCGATTCCGCTACGACCAGCTAATACATCTACTATGAAAAAACTTCCTCCCTCTCACATTAGCCCTATGCCTGTGGCACACTAGCCTACCAATCTCCTACGCAGGCCTACCCCCATACATAAGAATATGCCAAAGGAAATGTGCCTGAATACTAAGGGTCACTATGATAAAGTGAACATAGAGGTACACCAGCCCTCTCATTTCCTAAGGATTTAGAAAAGCAGGAATTGAACCTGCACTAAAGGGATCAAAACCCTCCATACTTCCCTTATATTATTTTCTAGTAGGGTCAGCTAAATAAGCTATCGGGCCCATACCCCGAAAATGATGGTTCAACTCCTTCCCCTACTAATGAACCCCCAAGCAAAACTAGTCTTTACCCTTAGCCTACTTCTAGGATCAACTATCACAATCTCGAGTAACCACTGAATTATAGCCTGGACTGGACTTGAAATCAATACCCTAGCGATCCTACCGCTAATCTCAAAATCGCACCACCCCCGAGCCATTGAAGCTGCAACCAAGTACTTTCTAGTACAAGCAGCCGCCTCCACCCTACTCCTATTCTCCAGCATGACTAACGCATGACACACTGGACAATGAGACATCACTCAACTAACCTGCCCAGTATCCTGCGTAATCCTTACTGCAGCCATTGCAATAAAATTAGGACTTGCTCCGTTCCACTTCTGATTCCCCGAAGTACTACAAGGCTGCCACCTCACCACCGGCCTACTCCTGTCCACAGTCATGAAATTCCCACCAATCACACTCCTCTATATGACCTCCCAATCACTAAACCCCTCCCTACTAACCGCCATAGCCCTCCTATCCGCAGCTGTGGGAGGATGAATGGGACTCAACCAAACGCAAACCCGAAAAATCCTTGCCTTCTCATCTATCTCCCACTTAGGCTGAATAGCAATTGTCATCGCCTACAGCCCCAAACTAGCCCTACTCAACTTCTATTTATACGTAATAATAACCGCCGCCGTATTCCTCACCCTAAACACAATTAAAACGCTAAAACTGTCCACACTAATAACCACATGAGCAAAAACCCCAGCTCTGAGCGCGATACTAATACTGACTTTACTCTCCCTAGCAGGTTTACCCCCTCTGACCGGCTTCCTTCCTAAATGACTGATTATTCAAGAACTGGTCAATCAAGAAATAGCCCCAACAGCAACAATCATCGCCCTACTGTCCTTATTAGGTCTATTCTTCTACCTCCGACTCGCATACTGTGCAACAATCACACTTCCCCCACATACGACAAACCACATAAAACAGTGGTATACCAACAAACCTACCAACACCTTAGTCGCCATTCTAGTCACAATATCCATCATCCTCCTACCCATCTCCCCTATACTCCTCACTATTGTCTAAGAAACTTAGGATTACCAAAACCGAAGGCCTTCAAAGCCTTAAACAAGAGTTAAACCCTCTTAGTTTCTGCTAAGATTCGCAGGACACTACCCTGCATCTTCTGAATGCAACCCAGACACTTTAATTAAGCTAGAACCTTAAACCCTCTAGACAGGTGGGCTTTGACCCCACGATTATATAGTTAACAGCTATATGCCCAAACCAACTGGCTTCTATCTAAGACCCCGGCACACAATCAGTGTACATCAATGAGCTTGCAACTCACCATGAATTTCACTACGGAGTCGATAAGAAGAGGAATTGAACCTCTGTAAAAAGGACTACAGCCTAACGCTTACACACTCAGCCATCTTACCTGTGACATTCATTAATCGATGATTATTTTCAACCAACCACAAAGACATCGGTACCCTGTACCTAATTTTTGGTGCATGAGCCGGAATAGTAGGCACAGCCCTAAGTCTACTTATTCGAGCAGAACTGGGCCAACCAGGCTCCCTACTCGGAGACGACCAAGTCTACAACGTAGTAGTTACAGCTCACGCCTTCGTAATAATCTTCTTTATGGTTATACCTATCATAATCGGAGGCTTCGGGAACTGACTAGTCCCCCTAATAATCGGAGCCCCAGACATAGCATTCCCTCGAATAAACAACATAAGCTTCTGACTTCTCCCCCCATCCTTCCTACTACTCCTAGCCTCCTCTACAGTCGAAGCAGGGGTTGGAACAGGCTGAACTGTCTACCCCCCTCTGGCTGGTAACCTCGCCCACGCTGGGGCCTCAGTAGACCTCGCTATCTTCTCCCTCCACCTGGCAGGGATCTCCTCAATCCTAGGGGCTATTAACTTCATCACAACCGCAATCAACATAAAACCACCTGCTCTATCACAATATCAAACTCCTCTGTTCGTCTGATCCGTACTCATCACCGCAGTACTACTACTCCTATCCCTCCCCGTACTTGCCGCCGGCATTACCATGCTACTGACTGACCGCAACCTCAACACCACCTTCTTCGACCCTGCAGGAGGAGGGGACCCAGTACTATACCAACACCTATTCTGATTCTTCGGCCACCCGGAAGTCTATATCCTAATCCTCCCAGGATTCGGGATCATCTCCCACGTCGTAGCCTACTACTCAGGAAAAAAAGAACCATTCGGATACATGGGAATAGTCTGAGCCATGCTGTCTATCGGATTCCTAGGGTTCATCGTCTGAGCCCACCACATATTCACCGTAGGAATGGACGTAGACACCCGAGCATACTTCACGTCTGCCACCATGATCATCGCCATCCCTACAGGGATCAAAGTTTTCAGCTGACTAGCAACCCTGCACGGCGGAACAATCAAATGAGACCCCCCAATACTATGAGCCCTAGGATTTATCTTCCTATTCACCATCGGAGGACTGACAGGAATCGTCCTAGCGAACTCCTCACTAGACATCGCTCTACACGACACCTACTACGTAGTAGCCCACTTCCACTACGTACTATCAATAGGAGCAGTATTTGCAATCATGGCCGGTTTCACCCACTGATTCCCCCTATTCACCGGATACACCCTCCACTCTACATGAGCCAAAGCCCACTTCGGAGTAATGTTCGTTGGTGTTAACCTGACATTCTTCCCCCAACACTTCCTAGGCCTAGCTGGCATGCCACGACGATACTCAGACTACCCTGACGCCTACACCCTATGAAACACAATCTCTTCAGTAGGGTCCCTAATCTCCCTAACAGCCGTAATCATACTAGTGTTCATCATCTGAGAAGCTTTCGCGTCAAAACGTAAAGCCTTCCAACCAGAACTAACAAGCACGAACGTCGAATGAATCCACGGCTGCCCACCCCCATTCCACACCTTCGAAGAACCAGCCTTTGTACAAGTCCAAGAAAGGAAGGAGTCGAACCCCCATATGTTGGTTTCAAGCCAACCGCATAGACCACTTATGCTTCTTTCTCATAGAGGTGTTAGTAAAACTATTACATAGCCTTGTCAAGGCTAAGTCACAGGTGAAACTCCAGTACACCTCTCCCTTTAACTATGGCCAACCACTCACAATTCGGTTTCCAAGACGCCTCATCACCCATCATAGAAGAACTCATGCAATTTCACGACCATGCCTTAATGGTAGCCCTAGCCATTTGCAGCCTGGTCCTCTACCTCATGACCCTGATACTCACAGAAAAACTCTCATCAAGCTCTGTAGATGCCCAAGAAATTGAACTTGTCTGAACAATCCTCCCAGCTGCAGTACTAATCATACTTGCCCTCCCCTCCCTACGAATCCTGTACATAATGGACGAAATTAACGAGCCCGACCTTACCTTAAAAGCCATCGGCCACCAATGATACTGGACCTACGAATACACAGACCTCAAAGAACTAACATTCGACTCCTACATAGTCCCAACATCAGATCTGCCACTAGGCCACTTCCGTCTGCTAGAAGTAGATCACCGAGTTATTGTACCTACAGAATCTAAAGTCCGAGTTATCGTCACCGCCGACGACGTGCTACACTCATGAGCCGTACCAAGCCTCGGCGTGAAAACCGACGCAATTCCAGGCCGACTCAACCAAACCGCTTTCCTCGCCTCCCGCCCCGGAATTTACTACGGACAGTGCTCAGAAATCTGCGGAGCCAACCACAGCTTTATACCAATCGTAGTCGAATCTACCCCCCTCGCAAATTTCGAAAACTGATCCTCCCTAATTTCCTCCTAATCATTAAGAAGCTATGGAACAGCACTAGCCTTTTAAGCTAGAGAAAGAGGGCCCACCCCTCCTTAATGATATGCCTCAACTCAACCCAAGCCCCTGATTTTTTATCATGACCATTTCATGACTCACCTTCTCTCTAATTATCCAACCAAAGCTACTAGCATTCATCACCACAAACCCCCCACACAGCAAAGCACCTAAAACCATCAAAACAACTCCCTGAACCTGACCATGAACCTAAGCTTCTTCGACCAATTCTCCAGCCCATCCTTCCTAGGAATCCCCCTAATCCTCATTGCCATAACATTCCCTGCCCTCCTCCTCCCCTCCCCAGGAAACCGATGAATCACCAGCCGACTCTCCACACTTCAACTATGATTCATCAACCTAGTCACAAAACAACTAATAATGCCTCTGGACAAAAAGGGACACAAATGAGCCCTAATCTTAACCTCACTAATAATCTTCCTACTCCTAATCAACCTACTAGGCTTACTGCCCTACACATTCACACCCACCACCCAACTATCCATAAATCTGGCCCTGGCCTTTCCCCTATGGCTAGCTACACTCCTCACGGGCTTACGAAATCAGCCCTCCGCCTCCCTAGGCCACCTCCTGCCAGAAGGCACCCCCACACCCCTAATCCCTGCCCTGGTCCTAATCGAAACAACAAGCCTCCTCATCCGCCCACTAGCACTAGGAGTTCGACTAACAGCCAACCTAACAGCAGGCCACCTACTAATTCAACTCATCTCCACTGCTACCACCGCTCTATTCTCAACTATACCAGCAGTGTCCCTCCTGACCCTGCTCATCTTACTGATACTAACTGTCCTAGAAGTAGCAGTAGCCATAATCCAAGCCTACGTCTTCGTACTCCTACTGAGCCTCTACCTACAAGAAAACATCTAACACCCAATGACTCACCAAGCACACTCTTACCACATAGTAGACCCAAGCCCATGACCCATTCTAGGAGCGGCCGCCGCCCTCCTTACCACCTCAGGACTCACCATATGATTCCACTACAACTCCCCCAATCTCCTAATCATCGGCCTAACCTCCACCATCCTAGTCATATTCCAATGATGACGAGACATCGTACGAGAGAGCACATTCCAAGGTCACCACACCCCAACCGTCCAAAAAGGCCTACGATACGGCATAGCCCTATTCATCACATCAGAGGCTTTCTTCTTCCTGGGCTTCTTCTGAGCCTTCTTCCACTCAAGCCTCGCCCCCACCCCAGAACTAGGAGGCCAATGACCCCCAGTAGGCATCACACCCCTAAATCCAATGGAAGTGCCCCTACTAAACACCGCCATCCTCCTAGCCTCAGGAGTCACCGTCACATGGGCCCACCACAGCATCACAGAAGCCAACCGAAAACAAGCCATCCAAGCTCTCACCCTCACAGTCCTCTTAGGATTCTACTTCACCGCCCTCCAAGCCATAGAGTACTACGAAGCCCCCTTCACTATCGCTGACGGAGTGTACGGCTCAACATTCTTCGTAGCTACAGGATTCCACGGCCTACACGTGATCATTGGATCCACATTCCTCCTAGTATGCCTCCTACGCCTAATCAAATACCACTTCACATCAAACCACCATTTCGGATTTGAGGCAGCAGCCTGATACTGACACTTTGTAGACGTAGTATGACTATTCCTATATATCTCTATCTACTGATGAGGATCCTGCTCTTCTAGTATAATCAATACAATCGACTTCCAATCCTTAGAATCTGGTTCAACCCCAGAGAAGAGCAATGAATATAATTCTATTCATACTCACCGCATCTTTAACCCTAAGCATCCTCCTAACTGCCCTAAACTTCTGACTGGCCCAAATAAACCCAGACTCAGAAAAACTCTCCCCATACGAATGCGGATTCGACCCCCTAGGATCCGCTCGACTCCCCTTCTCAATCCGATTTTTCCTGGTAGCAATCCTATTCCTCTTATTTGATCTAGAAATCGCCCTACTACTCCCCCTACCATGAGCAATCCAACTCCAATCCCCCACCACTACGCTAACCTGAACCTCAATCCTCATCCTCCTGCTAACACTGGGGCTAGTCTACGAATGAAAACAAGGCGGGCTAGAATGAGCAGAATAACAGAAAGTTAGTCTAACCAAGACAGTTGATTTCGGCTCAACAAATTATAGTACCCACCCTATAACTTTCTTTATGTCCTACCTCCACTTCAGCTTCTATGCGGCCTTCACCCTAAGCAGCCTAGGCCTAGCCTTCCACCGAACTCATCTAATCTCCGCTCTGCTATGCTTAGAGAGCATAATACTATCAATATACGTCGCTTTAACCATGTGACCTATCCAAATACAAACCCCGTCCGCCTCCATCCTGCCTATCATCATACTAACATTCTCCGCCTGCGAAGCAGGAACAGGACTAGCACTGCTAGTCGCCTCCACTCGAACTCACGGCTCCGACCATCTCCACAACTTCAACCTACTACAATGCTAAAAATCATAGTCCCAACTATTATACTACTCCCCCTAGCCCTCCTATCCCCATGCAAACACCTATGAACCAACATTACAATGCACAGCCTGCTAATCGCCACTGTCAGCCTCCAATGACTAGTCCCAACATACTACCCAGGCAAAACCTTAACCCCCTGAGCCTCCATCGACCAAATTTCCTCCCCCCTGCTAGTGCTATCATGCTGACTACTGCCCCTCATGATCATGGCCAGCCAAAACCACCTAGAACAAGAACCCATCATTCGCAAACGCATCTTTGCCACAACACTAATTATTGCCCAACCATTCCTCCTCCTAGCCTTCTCAGCCTCAGAACTAATACTATTCTACATTGCCTTCGAAGCCACCCTAATCCCCACTCTAATCCTCATCACACGATGAGGTAACCAGCCAGAACGACTAAGTGCCGGCATCTACCTACTATTCTACACCCTGGCCAGCTCCCTTCCACTATTAATCGCCATTCTACACCTACACAACCAAATCGGCACATTATACTTCCCCATACTCAAACTATCACACCCCACAGCCCCAACCTCCTGAACAGGCCTGGTATCCAGCTTCGCTCTACTAATCGCCTTCATAGTTAAAGCACCCCTATACGGCCTACACCTCTGACTACCCAAAGCCCACGTAGAGGCTCCAATTGCCGGCTCCATGCTACTAGCCGCCCTTCTACTAAAACTAGGAGGATATGGCATCATACGCATCACCCTTATAGTCAACCCGTCAACAAACAACCTCCACTACCCATTCATCATCCTGGCTCTATGAGGAGCACTGATAACCAGCGCCATCTGCCTACGACAGATCGACCTGAAATCACTCATTGCATACTCATCCGTCAGCCACATGGGCTTAGTAGTAGCTGCAACCATAATCCAAACCCAATGAGCATTCTCAGGCGCAATAATCCTAATAATCTCCCACGGACTAACCTCCTCCATACTATTCTGCCTAGCCAACACCAACTACGAACGAACCCACAGCCGCATCCTCCTGCTAGCCCGAGGCCTCCAACCTCTTCTCCCTCTCATAGCCTCCTGATGACTACTAGCCAACCTAGCTAACATAGCCCTTCCCCCAACAACAAACCTAATAGCAGAACTAACAATCGTAATTACCCTATTCAACTGATCTCCCCTAACACTAATCCTTACAGGAGCCACAATCCTACTAACTGCCTCATACACCCTACACATACTCATAACCACCCAACGAGGTACCCTCCCATCCCACATCACATCAATCCAAAATTCCTCCACACGAGAACATCTACTCATAGCCCTACACATCATCCCCATAGGCCTACTAATCCTAAAACCAGAGCTCATCTCAGGAATCCCCGTATGCAAGTATAGTTTCAACCCAAACATTAGACTGTGATTCTAAAGATAGAAGTTAAAGTCTTCTTACCTGCCGAGGGGGGTTAAACCAGCAGGAACTGCTAACTCTTGCATCTGAGTCTAAAACCTCAGCCCCCTTACTTTCAAAGGATAACAGTAATCCAATGGTCTTAGGAACCACTCATCTTGGTGCAAATCCAAGTGAAAGTAATGGACCTACCACTAGTCCTGACTACATCCATACTACTAACCCTAATAACCCTCCTCACTCCAATCATCTTCCCGCTCCTCTCAGACAACCTAAAAAATACCCCCTACACCATTACAAGCACAGTAAAAACCTCATTCCTAATCAGCCTAATTCCCATAACAATCTTCATCCACTCAGGGACAGAAAGTGTGGTCTCTCTCTGAGAATGAAAATTCATCATAAACTTCAAAATCCCAATCAGTCTAAAAATAGACTTTTACTCCCTCACATTCTTCCCAATCGCCCTATTCGTATCCTGATCCATCCTACAATTCGCAACATGATACATAGCATCAGACCCGTACATAACAAAGTTCTTCACCTATCTCCTATTCTTCCTTGTAGCAATACTCATCCTAATTGTCGCTAACAACTTCTTCATCCTATTTATCGGCTGAGAAGGAGTAGGAATCATATCCTTCCTCCTGATCAGCTGGTGACATGGACGAGCGGAAGCCAACACCGCAGCCCTACAAGCCGTTCTATACAACCGAATCGGAGACGTCGGCCTTATCCTTTGCATGGCATGACTAGCCTCCACCATCAACACCTGAGAAATCCAACAAATCTCCACCCCCTCACAAACCCCAACACTACCCCTCCTAGGCCTAATCCTAGCCGCGACAGGCAAATCCGCCCAATTCGGCCTACACCCATGACTCCCCGCCGCCATAGAAGGGCCAACCCCTGTCTCTGCCCTACTACACTCCAGCACCATAGTAGTTGCAGGAATCTTCCTACTAATTCGAACCCACCCACTATTCAACAACAACCAAACTGCCTTAACCCTCTGCCTATGTCTAGGCGCCCTATCTACACTATTTGCAGCCACATGCGCCCTCACCCAAAACGACATCAAAAAAATCATCGCCTTCTCCACCTCAAGCCAACTAGGCCTAATGATAGTGACAATCGGACTAAACCTCCCACAACTAGCCTTCCTACACATCTCAACCCACGCATTCTTCAAGGCCATGCTATTCCTCTGCTCCGGCTCTATCATCCACTGCCTAAACGGCGAACAGGATATTCGAAAAATAGGAGGACTACAAAAAATACTACCAACAACCACCTCATGTCTAACTATCGGTAACCTAGCCCTAATGGGCACACCATTCCTTGCAGGGTTCTACTCAAAAGACCAAATCATCGAATGCCTAAACACATCCTACCTAAACACCTGAGCCCTCCTACTAACCCTCCTAGCCACCTCCTTCACCGCGGTATACACAATCCGCATAACCATGCTGGTACAAACCGGATTCACCCGAATCCCTCCCCTAACACCAATAAACGAAAACAACCCCGCAGTAGTCGCCCCAATCACCCGCCTAGCCCTAGGAAGCATCACAGCCGGGCTTATCATCACCTCCTTCATCATCCCCATAAAAACCCCTCCTATGACTATACCTACATACATCAAAATAACTGCCCTACTCGTCACAGCCCTAGGAATCCTCCTAGCCCTAGAAATCTCAAAAATAACACAAACACTCATCCTAACAAAACAAGGCCCTTTCTCAAACTTCTCTACATCACTAGGCTACTTCAACCCCCTAATACACCGCTTCGCTGCAACCAACCTACTAAGCGGAGGCCAAAACATCGCCTCTCACCTGATCGACCTATCCTGATACAAAAAACTAGGACCAGAAGGCCTCGCCGACCTACAACTAATAGCAACCAAAACCTCCACCACCTTCCACTCAGGACTAATCAAAGCCTACCTAGGATCCTTCGCCCTCTCCATCCTCATCGCCCTAATATCCACATACAGAACCAACCAATGGCCCTCAATCTTCGTAAAAATCACCCACTACTCAAGACCATCAACGACGCCCTAATCGATCTCCCTACACCATCAAACATTTCGGCCTGATGAAACTTCGGATCCCTACTAGGCATCTGCCTAATTACACAAATCGTCACCGGCCTACTACTAGCCACACACTACACAGCAGACACCTCCCTAGCCTTCAACTCAGTAGCCCACATATGCCGAAACGTACAATTCGGCTGACTAATCCGAAATCTACATGCAAACGGAGCATCATTCTTTTTCATCTGCATCTACCTACACATCGGACGAGGACTCTACTACGGATCATACCTAAACAAAGAGACCTGAAACGTCGGAGTAATTCTCCTACTAACGTTAATAGCAACAGCCTTCGTAGGATACGTACTGCCCTGAGGACAAATATCATTCTGGGGGGCAACAGTAATTACAAACCTATTTTCAGCAATCCCATACATCGGACAAACACTGGTAGAATGAGCCTGAGGAGGATTCTCAGTAGACAACCCCACACTAACCCGATTCTTCGCCTTGCACTTCCTACTGCCATTCCTCATTGTAGGGCTAACCCTAGTCCATCTAACCTTCCTACACGAAACAGGATCCAACAACCCACTAGGAATCCCCGCAGACTGCGACAAAATCCCCTTCCACCCGTACTACTCTACAAAAGACATCCTAGGATTTGCACTAATACTCATTCTACTTGTCTCCATAGCCCTATTCTCCCCAAACCTCCTAGGAGACCCAGAAAACTTTACACCAGCTAACCCCCTAGCCACACCCCCTCACATTAAACCCGAATGATATTTCCTATTCGCATACGCCATTCTTCGATCCATCCCCAACAAACTAGGAGGAGTTCTCGCCCTAGCCGCTTCCGTCTTAGTCCTATTCCTAATGCCTCTCCTCCACACCTCCAAACTACGCTCAATAACCTTCCGACCCATCTCGCAAGTCCTTTTCTGAACACTAGTTGCCAACCTCCTCATCCTCACCTGAGTGGGAAGCCAACCCGTTGAACACCCATTCATCATCATTGGCCAACTAGCCTCACTCTCCTATTTCACAATCATTCTAGTCCTATTCCCCCTCGCAGCCGTACTAGAAAATAAAATACTAAAACTATAGCCCACTCTAATAGTTTATAAAAACATTGGTCTTGTAAGCCAAAGATTGAAGAATTAGCCTCTTCTTAGAGTTTACCCCATCAGAAAGAAAGGAATCGAACCTTCCTCACCAACTCCCAAAGCTGGTATTTTCAACTAAACTACTTTCTGACAACCCCTAAACTGCCCGAATAGCCCCTCGAGACAACCCCCGCACAAGCTCCAATACCACAAACAGAGTCAACAGTAGCCCCCACCCACCAATTAAAAACAGCCCCGCCCCCCAAGAATAGAACATAGCTACACCAACAAAATCCGACCGCACCGACGACAACCCCTCATTATTGACCACTCCCCCAGTCACCAAAATCTCAAACCCCCCTCCTACCACCGCCCCCACCATCACAACCAACCCTAAACCCACTCCATACCCAACCACCCCCCAATCAGCCCAAGCCTCCGGATAGGGATCCGCCGCTAGGGAGACCGAATAAACAAACACTACCAGCATTCCCCCAAGATACACCATAACCAGAACCAAACCTACAAAAGAAACCCCCAAACTTACCAATCAACCACACCCAGCCACAGAAGCCAAGACCAGCCCTACAACCCCATAATAGGGAGAAGGGTTGGAGGCAACTGCCAGACCCCCCAGAATGAAGCAAAACCCTAAAAATAATACAAATCCTATCATAATTCTCGCCCGGCCTTGATCCGGAATCTGCAGCTTGAAAAGCTGCCGTCATAGCACTTTAACTACAAGAACCTCCCCCCCCCTTCCCCCCCCCCGCACTTTTTCTCGTGCTTTAAGGGATATGTACTTCCTCATTTAGTATTTTTGCCCCATCAGACACTACTATAATGTAGGATACTCCACGCCATACGGGTATGCTATGCCAATTTAACTCAAACATTTAACCCAAACAGATAATGTTCGCGCAACACCCACTCTAGAGACATTCTTGTTTCAGGTACCATAGAACCCAAATGATCCTACCCCCAGCCGAGCCGCAAGCGTTACTTAAGGTCGACTACCCCCACCTCGCACTTATCCCTGACCAGAATACGGATAACGTCACAGTACTCCTTTGCATTCCCCTAGACCACACATTCGCCCACCTCCAAGGATAACACCTTCACCAAAGACTTTCAAGAACTCCCAAGCCAGAGAACCTGGTTATCTATTAATCGTAACCCTCACGAGAACCGAGCTACTCAACGTCTGTGCTACTTTAGGTTATTGGCTTCAAGGACATAACATCCCCCTACACCCTAGCCCAACTTGCTCTTTTGCGCCACTGGTTCCTATTTCAGGGCCATAACTTGGCTCAATCCTTCCCTCTTGCTCTTCACAGATACAAGCGGTCGGATGAATACTCCCCCCTCTACCTCGTGATCCCGACATCCGACCGCCCGGCACTTTCCTTCTTTTAGGGGTCCTTTCAATAAACCCTTCAAGTGCGTAGCAGGTGATATCTTCCTCTTGACATGTCCATCACATGACCGTCGAACCAACAATCTACCGAAACCACTTAACTTGTCATGGTCTCATGGGATAAGGTCGTCGCATACCCGGACACTGATGCACTTTGACCCCATTCACGAGGGGGAGGCTATTTACCTCTTAAGTAACTATATAATGCAATGGTTGCCGGACATAAATACTTTATTTACCCTTTCCAGTAATTCCCACCTAAACCCACATTTTCATCATCCATTTCTTTTTTGTTTGTCATTTTCAATTTTTGTTTGTTAAATATTTAAGTACATATCCCTACAAAAACCCAAACATTCATCACCATTACATCGACAACTAAACTTCCTCTGACTTACCCCCAACCAACAAACCCAAAACAAACATAACTTTCATCAACAAACCAACCAACATTAAACCTAAAGCCCCCTATCAACTTCAACCAAACCAACCACCAACTGCCACACCTCCATCAACCACCCAAAATAAAAACCAAACAAAAATACAAACACCATTAATCTTACC